>NC_056733.1:911226702-911316702 GCF_019279795.1 Protopterus annectens
AGATGCTGAAACAGACAGCAGCATGCTACACCAGTCTGAAGATGACTCACACAGGCGAGATATTTCGACAAGGCACTGATGAAATGGCTGGTAATGGATGTTGAAGCACTCTAACCTTCAACCTGAACAAGTCTCATTTTTTAGATCTTTATTAAACATGTCATTTTTAAATATGGCATGGCCAGACATACAGCAATAGGAAAAGAAACCATAACACTTCCTTTGTTTTCATGCAGTACACATTTTCTTTTAACAATGTTCCTTCATGCCAACATTACAAAAATTGCTCAGTTCCTGCCTTCCATTACATCTCAGTCCACCTGATTATTTTGCACATACTCTTCCCACACATTCCATTTCTATTCAGATATTCATATTTATACTGAATTTCACCTTTATACAGATCCCACCTTCCAGGTCTTTTATCCCCTTCACAAGATTCAGTCCTTCAGTTACAGTTGCTTTAGATTTTCATTCTCTGGTAACTTTTTTCTGCAGTCAATACCATCATACTTAGTAATAATTTATATCTGGGCAATTCAGATCTTGTATCACAGCTCAAGAATCATTTTTAAGCATTTGCTCCCCCAACATTTCTGACAAAGAACCCTAAGGAATTTTTGAAATCTGCCAATTTGAAAATGGAAACTTTTCAGGGAGTCCAACATCTGTCTCATTTGCTACAGGAGGAAACTTTCTCTGACGTCTGGCTTGGGATACTAAAAATACCTCTGCAAATACTTCCAAGTGAAAATCCCACACCTTTCTGACTGTTGCACAACTCTGGAGCTGTACAGATATCCCATTCTCTCTATATGTAGCATTTCCATTGTCTTCCTAGTCTTTTCTAGCATCCCTGCAGTTCTGACAATTATCACGCAATATTTTATATGCCCTGTTTGTTTTTAAAAACATCTATTCTAGACTCTACTAAAAATCACTACCAGAGCCAGTCTCACTCTGCATTCCCTTTCGCTTTACCTATATCCTCAATCAACCCCATTAATGGGGAAGGCCATCTCTAACCTAAGACCCAACAACTCCGTGGCCTCATCCCACTCTATTACCTTCCATCGTCCAGTTATGCTCCCTTTGCTAGTTTTCTTCTGTGAATTCCAGATCCTCCCAGCTATTTTCTATAGCCCTACTTGCAGTCATCCGTATTGGTAAAATCTCCTCTGTCCACACACTTACAGAGTTGATTCTTGGAATACTTTCTGCTACTTAATATACTCTGGATAGCTCTTAACATTCTCCATGAGGATCTGCATTCAGAATCCTATGCTCTCCTTATTCCCTCCAACATTGTTTCATCACACCTTTCCTCAGATTTATTACCTTCTGCTCAAGTCCTATGCTCTCCTTATTCCCTCAAACACTGTTTCATCACACCTTTCCTCAGATTTATTACCTTCTGCTCGAGTTGTGTATGAGAGCCTTGTATTTACTCTAAACCAACCCTTCAAGTCAGACAACCCTACGTCATACCATTCTACTGGGAGAATCAACTTCGCCCTCAACCTCTTCCCTCCAAGCAAATTCAATTAACTCAATTATGGTCTACAGCTACTAGTCTCTCTAACACCATTACTGAATTACTGTGCACGACATAGGCAGACATTTATATAAAAGAAAACCAACTACATTAACATGTTCCTAGTTACAAACTTCACATATCATATTTTTCGTTTGTATAACTATTAACCCAACATTGCATAAATTGCTTAATTCCTGCCATCCCTTAAATGCAACTCCTCCAAAACATTTGGCATGTACTGTGCGCACAATTCCCATTTTTCCTCTGTAATCTGCTCCTACCCTTTTCTAAAGGTCCCACTTCCAGTTCTTTTCTTTCGGTTACATTTAATACTTGAAATAAAGTTGGTGTAGACTTGGATTTTCATTTTCTAGTAATTGCTTTTATGGCAGCCAATAGAATTAAATGTACCAAGGCCTTACTATGGCTAGGCAATTTAGATACTGTATCCCATTTCCTTAGTGACACTCATTTGCTCATTAAAAAATTCTGACTAAGTACTCTGTAGGAAATTCTGCCAACTACTTACACTCCCCAAAACATACGTTCCCACTTACCTCTTTCATCATCTCCTCCTCCAGATTTGCCATTTACCTGAAGAAAAATTTGCTGCAATCTGGAATCTGCTTGGGGTATAAAATTACCTAAGCAAACCCTTCCAAGCAAAACCCCACAATCTTGCAGACTGTTGGATATTTGGAAACAATACATATGTCCTCCTATTGTTTCCTTGTGAATTACTTATCCACACTCTTCCAAGGCTTTTCCAACCTTCTCAAATTAATTCTTACAGTTACACTCAAGATTTTATATGCCCTACTACTTATCCCTTTCTAACAGAAGCTTCTGTTCTAGATCCAACTAAAAAAAACTACCAGCACAGGTCTTTCACTTATGATTCCCAGATCCCTTTCATTCGGACATCAATCCCTGATGGAGAAGGCGGTCTCCAGCCTGCAGTCCAAATGTCTTCTTGACCTCTTCCCATTCTATTACTTTCGTTCTCTGGGTATTTGCTCCCAAAACTTGGTTCTTTTGCCTATTTATCAACAAGTTTCAACCCTGTCTTATTTTCTGTACCACTAACTGTGGTCAGCTCTTTTGGCAAATGTCCTCTCTCCATCCATTCCCATGCTGGCTACTTTATGAATACAACATTCTGTATACCTGTTAGTCTCCTTAAGGATCTTCAGCCAAAATCCCACTATCTCCTTACTTCTTGAATTTCCCCAGTTTCATCATCCCTGCCCACTTTGAATAAGAGTTTTCTGCTTGTGTTGTGTACAAGAGCCTTAAATATGTAGCTCTAAACATCCTTTCAACTCACATAATCCTAACCCACCTTGTTCTGATGGAAGGATCAACTTATCCTACTTGATCCTTGCCTCTTCCACTACCAGATAAATTCCTTCAATTCTAAACTCTCCACAACTCCTCCTCTGGTTGACACAAATATGCCTGACCCACATATAAAACTAAAGGGACTAAACATTTGCACTGCCTGTACCTTGCTATCTCTATCTATAAACAGCTTCCAGTTTATCAGATTTTGTATTTTTTTTTGTTTAGTCTCTTCCCAAATATCCTTAGCTGCCACAAGAGGATCCTTTTTATTCCATACTCCCAAATATTTCATTTTATCACATCCCCATAAATATGGGTATTGCTAGACCAATCCATGTGTGGCTAACAGTTTACAGATCTAGCCTTTGTTTTATCATTAATTTTATATCACAAAAAATCAGAAACTCTCTCAAGATCTTTTATATCTCTATGATATTCTTGTGTAATTTCTTTATGACATGCTATTGGAGCTTTTCTCCCCGGGCCTCCCCTAAAAATGGATGTGTGTCCAGTCGGACTTTCCCAGTTAACAAATGTAAAATAAAAATAAATAAAAATCTTCTGGTTTTAACAGTTAGAAAAAATGATCTTAAATAAAGCCAACTTTTCTTGATTACTATACCAATTATATCCTTTAATTTTTCAGTCCCTTGTGTTTTTTGCCAATAAAGCAACTAAAGGGGAAGAGGACACCCCTACCTGGTTCCTCTGTTCAGATGCACCTTGTCAGAAAGGATACCGCCACCTTCACTTATGCTTCCGATCCCTCATATAACCTAATTAACCTTACTGTATCAGGGAATGCAAATGTTTCCCCTGCCTTACTCAATATTCCAGCTTACTCTGTTAAATGGTTTCTCTGCTTCAAGATGGACTGACACTGATATTTTCTTACACTGCTTCCCTTTGGATCACTGTTGCTCTCCTACTTTGGACACAGCAGAAGAGCCTTTGTGGGTTCTGTTCAAGCAGCTTTATTTTATACAATCACTACAGACGTTTACTGACTTTAACTTAAGTAACTTGTATACAAGCTAACTGCGATCATGCATGCTCTCACTGTGGCTGCTCATACAAAACAGCACTAGGGATTGTATGTCTCTGGAATTTATACGTGCATGTCTCTGGAATTTATACGTGCATGAACAGCCTTGAAATGCTTCTTAAAGATACAGCACATTTCACTTGTATTTTGATCTACAGCCTCCCTCTGAGAAATAGATCATAAAATGCTACAAGTCTATTTAGTATGCAGAAATCACAGGCAATTCTTTGTCATGAATTACACAAAATACTAAGTACACACGTGTGTGTGTGTGTGTATACATATATATATATATATATATATATATATATATGTACACACACACACACACACACATATATATATGGATCCCTACCATATGATAGAAACCTCATTGACTGAAACGCATTTGACAAACCAGAAGACTGAAATTTCAAAAGACTGGAAAGTCACTTGACTGAAACCCATAACAGAATTTCAACATACTAAATTGTACACTAGACCATATAAAACCAGACTAGGTGGGGGGCGGTGCCCCCCCCCCCCAACTATATATATATTAACTCCAGGATTACAATACAGTGGGGAAAAGGGCATATACATTTCACTTGCCTTACAGTAGTCTACATGCTGGCACTACTATGCCCTTTTCCCCACTGTAGTGCGATCCTGGAGTTAGTATATATATACATATATATATATATATACACATATATATATATATATACACATATATATATATATACACATATATATATATATATATATATATATATATATATATATATATATATACATATATATATATATATATATACACATATATATATATATATATATATACACATATATATATATATATATATATACACATATATATATATATATATATATACATATATATATATATATATATACACATATATATATATATATATATATATATATATATATATATATATATATATATATATATATATATATATATATATATATATATATATATATATATATATATATATATATATATATATATATATATATAGTTAGGGGGTGTGGTGGGGCACAGCCCCCTATCTAGTCTGGTTTTACATGGTCCAGTTTAAAATTTAGTACGTTGAAATTAAGTATTATGGGTTTCAGTCACGTGACTTTTCAGGTCTTTTGAATTTCAGTGAGCGCGTGATGGCGTGCTAGAGAGATGTAGAGAGATGTAGATATATATATATATATATATATATATGTATAGATAGATACACACACTTGGTTTGCCATTAGAAGCTCAAAGTGGGTTCTATCGAACCCACTTCCAATGTCCGGAGGTCGAACGGAGACGATGTCAAACCAGACATTGTCAAAGTACGAATTTCGCCCCCATCTCAACCAATGTTAAAGCCAGTTTCGAGATTTACAGCGAGTTGTATTTCGGCAATGTTGGAATTAGACACTGTCGTTTTCGCAGAAGTGGGTCAGTGATTCCATCACTCGATGGAGTCTGGTTTGACCTTCTCATGGTAAACCATATACACACATGCATACATACTTGTATATATACAATCAAGTCCACATTGCTGCATATTTCAAATTATTCATCCATATCGTGCGACATAAAACTGGGAATTAGATTTAGCAACTGTAACTCTCTGCAAAATGTTTGACTTGTGGAATGTCTGGAACATTTTCTGGAACAGAATCAGAATTTTGAACACATTCTGCTATGGAAACAGCATCTGATTCACTCTTCGATATGAAGTCTGCATCACAGAAACAATGTGATGAGGATGAGTCTGGTACAGGAAGAAGATGTCTACAGTTCCTCCTATATTCCACACCCTCGTAGTCTACCAGGTAGGATACTTGGTCAGCACAGATGCCTGCAATCTGTCCAATCTGATAGAAACCTTTCGTTGTCTGGATTTGTACCATCGCTCCTTCCCTCAATGACGTAATCTGCTCGATCTGTCAACAAAGTAATCTGCTCAATCTGCCATAACTAGATTTCTGGATAGTGCTCTTCTTAACCAAGTCAGCCTTGAAGGCTTTATTGTTCTTGGGTTTAGGCATCAATAAATTCGAAGTAATGAGTAGTTTTGTTCCAGTTTGCCTGGAAAATAATCTTTGAGCAGGTGAGCCAAGAATATTGTCAAGGGGTATGTTTCAGAGATAAAGCAAATTCAAGAGCATATCAGTATTGTCATGCTTTGACCTTTCAAGCAACTTCTTTGCACTCTGTACAGCATGTTCAGCTAGACCATTTGAGTGAGGATATTCAGGACTACTAGTGACATGTACAAAGTCCCACTCTTCTGCAAATTTCTGAAACTGCCTAGTAAATTGAGTATCAGTCAGAAAGAACTGTGTGTGGACTACCATGAACTGAGAAATTACTTTTCAACTTCCTAATAATAGCAGTGGAAGTTAGGTTAGGTAATAGAGCAATTCAAAATTGAGTAGGATTCTACCAAAACCAAGTAGTGTTGATTGTTCCACTCAAATACATCAGCTGCAACTGCTGACCTAGGTAGTTCAAGAACTGGACTTAGCTGGAGTGGTCCTCTTTGCAAATGTGGTTTAGTACTACTACATAAAGAACAAGAAGTACTTCAAAGTGTTTTGGTAATGAAGGTCAAAATTCTAATTCTCTCACTCTTCTCTTAGTGGATGCGGATCTTGGATGACCAAAATGCAAAATTTAGAAATATTCTTGTTGTAAGGAAGCAGGAACAGCAATTTTAGGACCTCTGAAAATAATGCCATCTTCCAACAATTCAGCTCTAAGGAAATAGGTATGCACTTCAGGGGGGTACACTAGACTGCTCTGACGGCCATTTAACATGCGATTGAGCTTCTGCAAAATTGTATCAGTCTGAGTGTGATCTCTCAACTCAAGCTTAGTGGTAGAAAAATTATACACTGACATCACATCAAACTCAAAATCCTATCTCAAGCTGTTCTGTCGTATTTCTGGGCAATCTGGATAGAGCAATTTGCCTTTCGCGTACACCATTTTGAAATTGTACGTTTGCAATTTGAGCATCATTCTTTGTAATCTCACTGGAGAGTAAGGCATAGGCTTCGTTAGAATACTAAACTAGAGGTTGGTGGTCAGTTTCAATCTGAATAGCTCTACCGTAAATATAATCATGAAACTTCGAAAGATAATTGTGTAAAATCTTACCATAACCATATATGTCCTCCTCTTCAATGTTGCAGTACTCATTTGGTGTGGGATTTTCCACCTCAGGCGATCGGAAATCTGCTCCTATACAAAAGCTTTTGCCTGGCTGCTGTAGGTGTGTGGGACGTTACACGTAGGGTTCATAAACCAGGGACCATAAATGTGACGTTGACGTGCAAAGACCTCAGAACTTGAAGCCCAGAAGAGTGGCCTGTCAGGAGAACAAGATGCCAACAAAAGTAGCAAATGCCACTGTAAGGCTGGACAGAGAAGCCTTGGGAAGGGGTGGAAGCAGTAGCCAGAGGCCAGAACCTGTAGTAAGAGAAGAATAGGGGGTATGCAGAGTGGGAAGGAATAGTGCAACATGGAAGAGGACATCTAGGGTTATGCTAAGATTTTACACAACTACTCTATGTCCTTCTATTCCAATGTTGCAGTATTCATTTGGTATGGGAGAGTACCACAGCTTAGGAGGAGAAATAGGAGGTAGAGGATTCCATGAATCCTTACATGATTCCTCTAGCAAAGCCTGCCCTGGTGACTTGGTCTAGTTTGTAGTGTTTGGTGAAGGTGTGAACTGTAGATCAGGTAGCTGCTTCCAGGATGGAAGCTGTGTCTAGGCCTTTGAGAAAGGCCTTGGGGGTAACTATGGCCATGGTGGAGTGAGCTCTTACACCATGAGGTAAGACTTTGCCATGGTTTGAATAACAAAAGAGAATAGATTTCCTAATCCAAAAGGAAATTATTTGTTTGGACACTGCCTTGCCCAGAGCCTTGGGGTGAAAGGACCTAAAGAGTCGGTCAGACTTCCTGAAGGACTTGGTCTTGTCTAAGTAGTAACTCAACTGTCTATGTACGTCCAGAGAATAAAGGATATTCTCTGCATTGTTGGGTGGAGCTGGGGAGAAGGTGGGTAAGTGGATGGACTGGTTCAGAGATGGTTCATTTACCACTTTGGGCATAAAGGAAGGATCTGTGTGAAGGGTAACTGTCATTCTGTAAGGTGGTGTAAGGAGGGTAGGCCATGAGGTCCTGTAGTTCTAACACTCTTTTTGCAGAAGAAATGGCCACTAAAAGAATGGTTTTCCAAGTGCACATTTGTAAGGAGGCTGAACTAGCCGGCTCAAAATGGGGTAAGGTGAGTTTTTCTAACACGAAGTTGAGGTCCCAGGGAGGAGGAATGGGTTTTCTAGGAGTTCTAATATGAAGGACCCCTCTCAGGAAAAGTTTAACGTCCAACCTGGAAAGTAGGGGTGGCTATAAGGGTAGAGAGGGTGAAATGATTGAAAGGTGGACTTTCACAGAGGAGTAAGTTAGTCCAGCCTTAATGAGATCACAAACATAGTTAAGGACTAGGGAGGGGTCTGCCTGCATTGGGTCCCTGTCCTTAATGCACCATTTTGAGAATCTTTCCAATTTCGATAGGTATGAGTCTTTCTAGTGGTCTGTTTCCTGGCCTCCCTCAGGGTTAAGAGCACATCCTCAGAGTAGAGCTGTTTGTAAGGGATTAGAAGTTGATCACACAGTGTTAGGGTGAGCATTTGCAGCTAAGGGTGAATAAGAGATCCCTTATGCTCAGACAGTAGGTCCACCTTGTGGGGTAACTTGTGGTGATTACTTTTGGCTAAAGAGTGGAGAAGAGGGGAGCAAGTGTTGCCTTGGCCAGTAGGAAGTCAGCAAGATTTTTAGTTGGTCCTTCTTGATTTTCAGAAGGACCTTTTGTATCAGTGGGAAAGGGGGGGGGACGCATAAAGTACAGTTGTGTACCTACCATAAATGTAGATGTTAGAGTGTATTCACTGTTGCAGTCATTACACTTGGGTTATCCTGCTGGCAGGCTACCCGCAGTCGGCCTGAATTCCAAAGTCCTGGTCCGCCGTCAGTTGCTGTCGCCTCTTCCCTGACGTCAGTGCGCTAGGGGTATAAAAGATGCAGCCGACGCTATTTTCTTCAGTTTTTCTTGCCCCAGATGTCAGGTGCCCCCAAAAGGGTAGGCTAAAAACATTGCTTATAAAAGCATGCACTAAAATAAACAATACCTTCATTTACAAGCAAATACACCACATAGGTTGTATAGGACAGAGAAGTACAGATAAGTCCCAGCAAAGAAAGGGGGGTGGTGGATAGGTAACCTGGACTGCAACAGTGAATACACTCGAACATCTACATTTATGGTAGGTACACAGCTGTACTATGTTCATCGTGTTTCACTGTTGCAGTCATTACACTTGGGTTGAATCCCAAAGCTGAGGTTGGGCGGCTGGGTCTAAATAGAATTAGGAGTGGCTATAAGGCCCTGCAAAACTGCAGTGGCAAAGCCTGCTCTGGATTTAGAGTAAAGAGGTAAGTGGCAGTGCTTAGTAAAAGTGTGCAGTGAAGTCCAAGTTGCAGCCTCCAAAATATCCTTGGTTGGTACTTCTCTGAGGAAGGCTGCTGAGGTGGCTGCTGCCTTGGTAGAATGTGGTCTAATGCCCTTAGGCACTGACTTGCCATGTTGTGAATAGCAGAAACGAATGCAGTGTCCTATCCATTTTGAAATAGTCTGCTTTGAGATAGCCTTTCCTTGTGATCTTGCAGCATATGCCACTAAAAGTTGCTCAGTTTTTCTGAAAGCTTTAGTTTTGTCCAAGTAGAAGTGTAGCTGGCTGTGTATGTCCAAAGAATGCAGAAGTCTCTCCCCTTTATTCTGTGGGTTTGGGAAAAAGTAGGCAAATTAATGGTTTGGTTAAGAGCCACACTGGACACTACCTTAGGCATAAATGTTGGGTTTGTCCTTAGAGAAACCCTGTCCGGATGGAAGATAATAAAAGGTTCCACAGCCATTAATGCCTGTAACTCTGAGACTCTTCATGCTGAAGTTATTGCTAGGAGCAGAGCTGTTTTTCATAAGAAATTTATCTTAGCTGTATTGGCTGGCTCGAAAGGAGGCTGTGTGAGTTTTTCACAGACAAAATTGAGGTCCCATGCAGGTATTGGTGCTCTCGTTGCAGGTCTTAAATTTTTGGCCCCCCCCCTGAGGAACTGCCCAAGCAATGGATGTGAAAAAATAGGTGGGTCTGTATTGTAATGAGCTGAAATGGCAGAGGCATGGATCTTAATTGATGAGAAGGATAGGCCTTTGTCCAGCATCCCAGATATTGTAAAATCTGAGGAATATTTGGAACAAGCGTGTCAATTCCTTGTGCCTGGTTCCAAGCACAGAATCACTTCCATTTTTCTGCATACGATTTCCTGGTGCTGGGCCTCCTATAACATCCATAACCGCTTTAGAGAGAGGTGTATTCTTAATGGTTACACTATCCGCCATGCAGCTAGATTTAGGGTTCTGATTTGGCTGTGCAGGGTCTAATTGTTTTGTTGGGTCAGTAAATGAAGAATTGGAGGCAATGTCCAGGCTGGGCCTTGGGACAAGCTCCTTAGGATTGGGTACCAGTGTTGGCGTGGCCAATCTGGGGCTATTAGTATCATTTGGGGCGTCTCGTCTGACATTTAGGAGTACCTTGGGGAGGAGAGGCAGTGGAGGAAAGGCATATACTGTAAGGTTGTTCCAGCTGAATGACAAGCAATCCACTTTCCATGCTTGTTTGTGATAAATCCCTGTGCAGAATCTCTGAAGTTGGCAGTTGTGAGGTGAGGCAAAAAGATCTGTGTCTGGGCATCCTCATTTCCTTGTTATCATGCTGAAGATTTGTGGATCTAATTTCCACTCGTGAGGATCCATGAGGTTTCTGCTTAGTTTGGCTGCCAGAGCATTTGTTTTTCCTGGCAGGAATTGTGCTTGCAGGTGTACTCGGTAGGTCAATGCTGTGTTCCACAAAATCATGGCTTGTCTGCAGAGGGGGTAGGAATGTGTGCCCCCCTGCTTGTTTATGTACCACATAACTGTGGTGGTGTCAGTCTATCAGCAGCTGTCCTGGATAAAGTAGGTCCTTGAAGGCTGTCAGGGCATTTTGTACAACTAGCATCTCTTTCTGATTGATGTGAAGATGCCTTTGGCTTGGGGGCCATGTGCCCTGAATACATTTTCCTGCCATGTGGGCCGCCCAGGCATAATCTGATGCATCTGTTGTTAGTGTTTGCCTGGCTGTGGGTAAAGTGAATGGCTGTCCCTTGTTGTGGTGACAGGTCTGTGCCCACCATCGAAACTCCTGTTGCAGGCAGGGAATGAGTGAACTAATGATTCCAGGCTGTGGCAATGTTGAGTCCAAACACTTTTTAGATACCATTGTAGATTACTCATATGCAGTCTTGCATATGGAATTAGCAGGATGCAGGAGGCCATGTAGCCCAGAGCCTGTAGAACTTTTCTTGCAGATAACTGGGTCTTTGTTGCCATGCTTTTGAAGTAAGAAGTCGATTGCCTTTGTTTGTCTGGTGTAAGATAAGCCATCTGGGCAGTTGTATTTAAGCTTGCACCCAGAAATATTCACTTGAGAGGTTACTAGTTTTGATTTCTTTTCGTTTACTGTGTACCCTAGGCAAATTAGTAATCTTTTTACAAACGCCAGATGCTTTAGTAGGATGTCTTTGGTCTCTGCTTGAATAAGGCAGTCGTCAAAGTAGGGATATATTTGAATTCCTCTGTCTGCAAAATGCAATTCCTGGTGCCAGGCATTTTGTGAAGACCCTGGGCACAGTAGATAAGCCAAAGAGCAGTGCAGAGAATTAGTAGCGCATTGAGCCAGCTATGAATCTGAGGTATCTTCTGCAAGATTTTCTGATTAGGACATGCAGGTACGCCTCTGAGGTCCAAAGTTACAAGCCAAGCCTTCTTGCCCAGCATGGGCAGAAGCTGTTGCAGAGTCAACATTTTGAATTTCGGAACGTCCAGAAAAGTATTTAGAATAGACAGGTCCAGAATTGGTCTCCATGCTTTGTCCTTTCTTGGTACTAAGAAAAGTCTTGAGTAAAATCCTTGTCCCTGCTCTTGTTGTGGCACTGGCTGGATAGCCCTCATGTCCATGAGAGATGAAACTTGCTTTTGTGCCTCTACCCATTGATTGTGTGGCAGGTCTGGCATACCTTTTGCCTTTGGAAGGGTGTGAAAGTGGAACCTGTAGCCCTGAGAGACTATATTTAGGACCCATTTGTCCTGGGTGATCGCGTGCCAATTTTGTGAAAAAAGTGCTAGCTTTCCCCCCAAGGGTGCTGCCAAAAGATAAATGCTTGGCATTGGCAGAGGGAAGTCATTGGGAATGTTTCCTATATATGGCTGTGATTTGTCTTCTCCGCTTTTGGAGGTAGAAGCACCCCATTGTTTGGGCCTGTATGAGCCCTGGGGCTGTTGTCTGCCTCTAGGGCGTCTGTATTTGCCTCTTTGGGGCCTGTCTGACACGAGAAAGGACCAATTCTTAGGCCAGTTTCTGATAAACCTGGGTGGCTGTACCTGTAAGAAATCCTTCACTGTCTGCACAGATTTAGCTTTATCCTCCATTTTCTTCAACACCTCTTCTGCCTTAACACCAAAGTATCATGCTGTAATGGAGCATCCAATAATTTTGCTTTAACATGATCAGTCAGAGTCTGTTACTTTAACCAAGCATACCTTCTAATAACAGAACTTGTTAAAGCGACCCTGCAAGAGGCCTCCAGTGAATCATAACCACATTGCAAAGTATGTTTTCCCACTTGTTCAGCTGCATGCAATAAATCCTGCAATTTCTTTTTCTCAGAACATTCAGAATTTGTCAACATTTTCTGTTCAACAGAGACATTAAGTATTGCTGATATTTAAGCATATGAAACTGACAATTTAAAGCCTTTACAGCCAAGGTAGCAGAAGTGTAAACCTTTTTCCTCCATCTGTCCAGTGCCCTAGAATCTCTATCCGAGGGGACAGGGTTTTTTGCAGTAGCAGCCTTGACGCCTTTGGGACCCTGAGAAATAGTTTCTGGGTCAGCAGCAGGGTTTTTATATAGAAATGTATGAGAATCTGGAACCCTGTAGCATCTCTGTCTGGCTTAACAGGTGCAGGAGGTAGAGAGTCGGGAGACAGGCCAGACTCTGAAAACATATCTACAATGTCTAGAACAGGTGGAATAGCAAGAGGTCTGTGCTGAGGTAGTAGAAGAAAGTCTGAGCCTTTTCTTAGAATCTGAATAATCTTGGCTCTCCCAGTGGAAATGCTCCCTTATGGTATGCAGGGTTTCCCCAAAATGAGTAATCCTCAGGAGATGCTGAAGGAATAGATTATTCAGCATCAGAATCCTCATAGGGAGGAATAGAGTATCCCTGTTCTGAAGAGTCGTCAGAGGAAATGGAAACCTGATCAAAGGAATCATATTCAGTATCTTGCCTATGTCTTATCAGGAGGGGGATGGGAACCCCTGATCAAAGTAATTAGGTCTTCGGTCATTTTGAGCATCTGTTTCTTAGGCATGGAAGTCTGTCCTGGAGAATGCTGTACTTGTTTCATCGTCTTTAAAACTGTTTTAGTCTTTTGTCTTGGATGCTGAAGTTGGCTTGATATAAAGCTGTGTAGGTCTGAAAACACCCTCAGAAGCCGATGCCTGCTCAGCAGCTCCAGACCCATCTGAGGGAATAGTTTCCGAAGGCCCAATACTTTGAGTATCCAGAGGCCTAGTTGTCTCCACGTGGGAGTCGGAGGTGGCCTGTGGCTGTGAAGTAGCGGGTGTCAGGGGCTGCGAAAGCACCTCACTGAGAACCAGCGACTGGCCTAGAAGAGGCTTAGTCTGTTTTGGACCTCGGATGCCTGTCCTTTTCTTTTTCCTTGCATATTTTATGAATTCCGGTCGGTTGTTCCGATGGCATTATACAGTTAAACCTTCAGCCAAAGTAATGAAAAGCAAAACCGTACCGAGGCTTAATAGTGCGTTGGTTAAATCTAGCACAAAACCGACAACTAGCAACGTCGTGGTCAGGGCCTAGGCAAGGAATACAGTAAGAATGAAAATCCTTATGAGGTATTTGCTTCCCACAAGAAATACAATTGTTAACTTTTTCTGACATCTGACTGGAGCACGAAAAAAAGTTTCCCCACCGGGGTACTTAGCTTTATAGAAGACTTCAGATCTGAAATTCAATTTTGAAAATCTCAGGAGTCGGCCGACCGGCACTTGCGAACTGCTTTTGCTTTGGGCACTGCGCATCAAGAAAGACTGAAGAAAATGGCGTCGGCTGCATCTTTTATACCCCTGGCGCACTGATGTCAGGGAAGAGGCGACAGCAACCGACGCCGGACCAGGACTTTGGAATTCAGGCAGACTGCAGGTAGCCTGCCAGCAGGATAACCCAAATGTAATGACTGCAGCAGTGAAACACAATGAACATCATTCCCTTCCAAAGGAAGCTGAAGGCATTCACTCTCCAGGCTGAAGGAGTGTGATTCCCTGTTGCAGAATTTGCTTAGTCGTCTGTTCTGGGAGGAGGCAAACAGATCCAATTGAGGTGTGCCCCACTATGTCTAGAAAGGTTTCCCTGTTGAGCAACCATTCATGAAGGTGAGAGAGGATGTTCTGCTGAGCAAGTCTGCTTGCTTGTTTTCCTGAGAGGGGATGTAAGAGACCTGCAGGAACAGATTGTGCTGGGTGGCTAGCTCCCAAATCTGAAGGGTTACCTTGCATAAGAAGTACGCTTTTGTCACTCCCTGTTTGTTCAGGTACCACATGACTGTGGTGTTTTCTGTAAGAATGTAAAGAAGGCCTGGCTGAAGAATGGGAAGGAAGGCCTGAAGGGCCAGCAAGACTGCAGTCATCTCCCTGACGTTGATGTGTTGTTTTTGAAGGGCAGGGGTCCAAGATTCTAAAAACCCTGTAACCTTTTAGAGTCGCCTCCCCCCACCCTAGATTTGATGCATCTGTGTGCATGGATTGTGTAGGGGGAAGAAGCTGTAGGGAGATGCCTTGGTTGCGGAGGACTTGTTGAATCCACCACCTCAATTCTGAGTTTAGACAGGCCAGAAGGGGGATTTGGTTGTCTAGAGTGTGTTGGTGCTGAGACCATACATTCAAATACCATTGACATTTTCTCATGTGCAACCTGGCTAGAGGGAGCATGGGGATCGTGGCTGCCATGAGTCCCAGAACTTGTAGGAGCTGTCTTGCGGAAAGGTGGGAGAAACCCAGAAGGTCTTGGAAGTGAGTTGAGAGACTACACTTTGTCCTATGTGAGGTAGGATCTCATCAAATCTGATCCTGCATCCCAGGAAAACTTTGTCCTGCTGTGGGTGCAGAAAGGATTTTGGAAAGTTTAGGGTGAACCCCAAGTTGTGCAGGATGGTCATTGTGAATTTTAGGTGACTTAGGAGCATAGTTTCTGATTCTGCTAGGAGAATGTCGTCCAGATAAAGGTATATTTGGATGCCCTTAGTTCGGCAAAATGCAATGGCAGGAGCCAGGTATTTTGTGAACACTCTTAGAGCAGTAGACAAGCCAAGGAGGGCAAGGCTGTAAATTGAAAATGTGAGGAAATTCCAGTAAATCTCAGGAATTTTATGTGGGAGGGCACGACAGGAATGTAGAGATAAGCTTCCTTTAAGCCCAGAGTGACCATAAAGGCTAGGGGTGGTATCAAAAGCAGGACAGAGCATCCTGAAGGTTGGAACTTTTAGGAACAGGTTTAGGTAGGATAGGTCTAGTATGGGTCTACAAGGACCACCCTTGAGACTAGGAATAGACTAGAACAGAATCTTTTCCCTTCCTGTCCCACAGGGACTGGTTCTACAGTTCCTAGGGAGAGGAGCTCCTGCAAAATATGTGGGAATAGGTGGAGCTGTTTTTTTGGTGGGAAGGGAAGTTTTTTTTTTTGGCCTTTATTTTTCCTTCCTGGAAGTACCCTCTTTGAATGATGGAAAGTACCCATTGGTCTGAGGTGATGGTTTTCCAAAAGGGGAGGCAGTGGGGCCCCCTCTGTCAGGAAAGGGCTGTTTGGAGGGGGGGATGGTTGTTAGTTGGTCTGGAGTAGGGCTGTCTCCTAGATAATCTTCTCAGTCTGGAGGAGGGATGAGAAGTGGAAGGCATCCTCCTGACAAATGAAGTTTTTGCAGGATAATTCCTGTAGTACTTAGGGAAGAGGGACACTAGCAAATGTTTGAGGTCTTACAGCTCTTTGCTTTTCTCTTGCAAGTTTTTGAAGAGCTCAGCTGAATTTTTGCCAAAAATTAGATTGTGGTCCAGTGGAGCATCCATGATTTTGGATTTGAAATCCTCTTGAAGAGGTTGTAGGCGTAGCCAGGAATATCAGAAGCTGCAGATCTGGTCAATGCTTCTGCTGCATAACTACACCTGATGGAGTGTCTGGCTACCTGGGTGACTACGGACAGTTTTTATGCAATGTCAGACTTAGGACAGTCAGGTGTAGATGCTAGCAGGGTAGAGGCCTGGGACACTAGGTCCAGAGCATATTTTACCAAGCGTGTTTGGTAATTAATGGCTCTGAAAAGCCAAGGTGGAGGAAGTGTACATTTTTGCCCAGTCTATCCCTGGTTTTACTGTCCTTATCTGTGGGTAGGAGAGAGGCAGAAGGTACCTGTCTAGACGGTCTGTCAGGAGCCACAGCAATAACAGCAATCTGCCAGTGGAGGTTTTACCAGGAATTTTTGGTCATCAGGCACCTTATAAAACCTGTCTGGTCTTTTAGGGGCTGAGGGCTGAGAGTCAGGGTTCTTACAGAGTTGAATGAGTCCAGGAAGGCTGGGAGCACAAGAGGTATTGCTGAAGGAGAGGGAGACTCCAGTTGCAGTAATTCAAAATATCTCTGGGCGTCAAATATGAGGGTAGTGTCCCCACTTGAAGTACTCCATTTTAGTTATAGTCTCCCAAAAGTTAAATCTTCAGGTGGGGAGTTCCCTTCAATGGAGTCTTCATCTGGGGAATATAGTCAACAGGGGAAGCAATTTGAGAAGAGACTGATTCATCTGAGAAAGAATGATACTGGTACTACTGTTCTCCCTCGAGTCGTTTGATGTTGGGGAGAAGAGGCAGAGGCTGGGTGAGGGCTGAGCACAGGGATGGTAAAAGGAACAGAACCTGTGGACCTAAGGGTCATGGAGGATGCATAAAAGAATTTGTGAAAGACTGACAATCTGGCTGTGCTTCAGAAGGAGTGTTATGTTTTGTTTTCTGTCTTTTCTTGGAAGGAGTAGGCTTTGGGGGTGGCCTAGGGATTGAAGCCTGGCCTGCAGTAGGACAGGAGTTAGTCGGTTATCCAACAGGAGAATCCCCCTCGACGTCGGTTGGTGCCGACGGCTGAATAGTCTCCACGAACGTGCATTCCGTGGCTGCAGAAATGGCTTTCTCAGCAGGAGCTGAAGCGGATGGAGAAATCAGGCATTCCTTGGCCCCTATATAGGAAGCCGGTGGGATGTCAGACAGCGGAGTGGCAGTATGAATAGGCCCGGTAGCTCTGGCCTTCTTCCTGGGCAGTTCGGGTTGGTCAACCAATTGCGGGTCCATCCTAAGGTCTAGGCATTTCAGATGCTGGTTCTCAAGATATAAATTTAATGCGGCCAAATGACTGCAAAGCGTCTTGGGCACAAAGGACTTACAAATGGAACACAACTTATGGTTGTGTTCTCTACCTAGTTAAAATATGCACTCATTGTGGGAGTCTCTGTGCGGTATCTGCCAGCCGCAACTACATTTCCCTTTTTTAGCTGACATAGGTGAAGAACTACAGCAAACCAAGCACAAGCAATGATAAAAGAAAAAAATCCCAATGGGGTGCTTATCTTTCCGATATAATTGTCAGTAGAAGCTGATCGATCGAAGCGACGTCTGCGGCTGAAAAGTTCTGAGGTCTGTGCGTGCCAACATCACATTTATGGTCCATGGTTTATGGCCCTATGTGTAACGTCCCATGCACCTACAAGAGCCAGGCTAAAGCTTTTGTACAGGAGCAGATGTCAGATTGCCTGAGTGAAAAATCCCACACCAAATGAATACTGCAACATTGGAACAGGAGGACATCATACAGACACTACTGCCAAAAGCTCCTCAATCTGAGCATACTGCATCTCAGTTTGGGTTAGTGTCCTAAATGCATAGACTACTGGTCTGCCCTCAAAGTATAACTGCGCCAAGACCAAATTTTGAAGCATCACAGGAAAGAGTAACTGGTTTGTTCACATCATAGTATCCCAAGGTAGGTGGTGTGGCAATTTGCCGCTTAAGATCTTCAAATGTCTTCTGCTGTTGTTCCAATCAAGACCATGCAACATTCTTGCATGTTAGCTCTCTTAAAAGGTGCTGTCAAAGTCACTGAAGTCTGGTACAAACTTGCCTAATTAACCATGCCTAGAAAACAATGTAGAACTTTGTACATGATCTGATGCTGACATCAAGAATAGCTGCTCACTTGGTCGGGTCTTGTCTCAAGCCTGTATTTGTGAACAAATGACAAACATCCACGAGAAGCAGGAGCGCCTGGCGTACAACTGGTGGCTGAAAAGTTCTGAGGGCTGGTGTGTGCAGAAATCACTTTTATGGCCCATGTTCCCGCAGCCATGTTAGACATCTGACGCACCAAGAGGGACTGAAAATCTCTGGAAAATTGGCCGGACAAACTGAAGAAGAAGGGTAAACCCACAAGAAGAATACTGCAACACTGGAACAGAAGGACATCTTCTGGAAGTCTGAATTTGCACTTCAGACGATTGAGCTATGTTTACTTCAAGTGTTCTGTCAAGAAAGTTGAGATTTCTGTCATGCTCTGCTTCACCACTGCCTCCAATAAATCATATATTATTGCACAAGAACACGAAAAAATTTGTTCCACTGCATGCTGAAAGACTTCACTTACAGAAGTTATTCCAAACGGCATCCTTAGGAATCTGTATCTGCCAAACGGAGTATCAATAGTAATTAGAAATGAAGAATGTGAAGTTGTTCTAACTCTCCTTCATTCTCACTGACTGGTTTGGAGCAGACTCAGCCAAATGCAAATGCTTGAGGTCTTCAACCAGCTCATGGCCTACTCCCTTATCCCATGATGCACTGGAGGTGCTTCCCTCAGATCTCATTTGCTGCTGCAACAGATTGGGCATTTCACCAGCTCTGGCCAGTGAAAAGTATTTTTCAAGTTTTAGTACATTTTTTGGCAATTTCCTCTTCTATACAGTAGTTTGCTTAATGCAGTTAAGAGAATTACAAATAGTGTAACTTTTTCTTTCTCCCTTTTGTGGCAGTTATTAGGCCTAGTTTAACTTCCTTTCTTCAAAGTGTTAATAGTTCTTAGCTTACAGTAAATTGCTACAGTTTAGATTTCTTACAACATACATATAACTGTGTGTGATGTGTTTGTTGTTAAAGTTAGTTTGACTGCCTGTATTACAAAAAGGCTTAAATACTGTTTTTGAGCGCCCACTTTTTTTTTAATTTAGGGCTGTTTCTTCCTTAATATTATAGCCTGTTTAAATTAGAAGGCTTTAATAGTTGTTTCATAGTATTTCTAGCCTGGTGCGTTATGCTTACTAGATAAATACCGTGAGGATTTTTTTTTTTTTGTAGAATTGTAGGCATGTCCCAGGAAAAATTAAAACCTGGTTTCAAAAAATGCCCCAAGTGTGGACAGATGTCGTCCATCAATGATGGACACACTGTGTATACTGTTTGGGGGAGGTTAACCTCTAACAAAATTGCTCCATATGCCACTCGTTCAGTACTAGAGTGCTGCGAGAGAGAAAACAAACAGATTGCTAGAGGACTGGTAAAGTTCACTTTTTAGGACTCATTAGGTAAGGACAACACTCAAGATAAGACATTCAAAATCTTCAAAGACTTCTGGATCAGAGCCGAAGAAAAGCTCAGACTCCAAAAAATAAATATATATATATATATATATATATATATATATATATATATATATATATATATATATATATATATTAATCAATCAGACAGACCTTCTACCTCGGCACTACAAGCTTTGGAGCAGACACTTGTGTTTGTTGGTAGGAGCCAGTCCCCAGTTTTGGAGCTGGTTTCTCCTACCTTAAGTCACATATTTTACACAATCAGTGGCTTGTTCCATAACCTCTTCTAGGTCCTCAAGACTTTCTGATAAGGATGTGGATCGTGTGGTGCAGAAGCTTCTACAGACACCGGCACTAACAAAAATTTTGTCAGGGCAGACCCTTGGGGCTTCGGGCCCGACTGAGACCCAGTCAGTTACTTTTGTTCCTCCTCCGATCAGACTCGAGATTTTGGAGCCAGAGTCTTCAGAGCAGATGACCGTGGAACCGCTGGAGCTGACACCTGCTCCAGGTCCATCAGTTCAGACTACTTTGACTTCCTCGGTGCTGACCTTGGAGTCTAGGAGCAGACACTCTCCGGTCAAGTCCAGGGAGGATAGTCGGACCGACATCTCTGTTACGACTTTACCTCTGGGCTCTTCGGCATGGCTGAGCTCGGTGCCTACCTTGGGCTCTGATCCCACCTCTTCGGTGCCGGAAAGATCACCTGAACCAGGTGTTTCTTCTCATTGGAGCAGAGGGGCTTTTGATGCCATGAGAAGAGTGTTGTCCCCTCGGGCACCCAATTCAGCAGAACAAGCAACTTCCTACCCCAAAGTGCCTGTCTCTACTCAAGTCACAGAGGAGTGGCTGGAAGCCCATTAACCCTACTGATGAGTCAGTTCACCTGAAGGCATTCAGGTCTCAACCTTCCACCTTCTTGGGCATCTCCACCTTTTCATGAGCTGATGGAACTAATCTCTCAAAAGGTGTGGGATTCCCCAGATACCATGGAACCTGTAACTCGGAGGACAAACAAATTTAGGAACCCCCCCCCAGGACAAGGCTTTCCTAACCAAAGTACCCATTGATGCTATGGTGGTGGCGGCAGCCACCAAGGAGGAGTTGTCAGAGACCTCTACATCTGTTCACCCTCCTAACGAATTCTAGGATCATGGACAGATATGGAAAGCGCATGTTTAGTTCAGCCACCTTTGCTCTTCGATCCCTGAACTATCTCACGCATTTTACCAGACTGCACAGAGATCTCCTTATGGAGATGGGAGATGCTCTACAGGGTGCAGTAGCTGCAGGAGTTGCATATGAAGCAACTTCCAAGCTTGCTTCCCTAAATTCCATTCTAAACTCTTCCATGCGTCTGATCTCATACGCAGCTGATGGAACAAGCAGGGCAGCAGGTACAGGAATTGCTCTTAAGAGACATTCCTGGATGTGCTTATGTTCCTTTGTGGAGGCCTTTAAGTCATCCTTCGTTAATACCCCTTTCAATGGCTCATCCCTTTTTTGGACCCAAAGTGAAAAAAACGCTCACCAGGATTGAGCAGGACAGAAAGACCGTCTGCCGGAATCAATTTTTCCACCCCTACCAGACCTTACCTCAAAGGTCAGAAGGAAGGGAAGATGTGGTTCCGTAAAACTCAAGGAGCTTTCCAGGACGCTCGTGGTGAATCCCCCCCTCTACAGGGAGAGGGGGTAGCAATGAAAGACACCGTCCACGCGGCAGAGGGTGTCCACAGAATCAGGGCGACAGATCAGTTCTTTGGAAAGCCCCATCAGCGTTCCTGAAAGGAGGCCCGCCTTTCAATTTCTGGAGGCAGTCGGGGATGTTTATCTTTGTACCCAAATGCCTGGCAAAAAATAACAGATCGCTGGGTACAAAGCATCATATCCAGAGGATACTCCATTCCCTTTGCCAACCTACCCAGTCACAGGGAACAAGCAACCATAGAGATTCAAAGGTTGCTAGAAAAAAAGTGTCATCCAACCAGTCCCGGCAGACCAGAGACTAACAAGAACTTACTCCAGGTTCTTTTTGGTTCCAAAGAAAATGGGACTGGAGACCCATTTTGGATCTCAGCAGATTAAACAAATCTGTCAAAAAGACAGTTCTGGATGATAACGCTACAGTAGATACTTCCCTTTCTCAGAAAAGACAATTGGATGTGCTCGATAGATCTCCAGGAAGCGTACTACCACATCAAACTGGCCAGACCATCCTGAGATAATCAGAGCTTTCAGCTGGGAGCCAGTCACTACCAGTTTCAAGCTCTGTCCTTTGGTCTCACTACAGCTCCCAGTGTGTTCACCAAATGCATGGCAGTAGTCACAGCTCACCCGAGATGTTTAGGATTCCAGGTGTTTCCATAACTGGACGACTGGCTCCTCACCGCTAACACCAAGTATCAACTCAAACAAGGGACACAACCTTAAACCTCTGCAGTCAGTTGGGGATTACCATAAACTCAAAAAATCTGCCTTGTCGCCAAACAAATGCAGTTTTTATAAGAGCAGATATGGATACCATTTCCATAACCGTAAAACTTCCATCAGAAAGGAGTTGTGTTCAAGGAAAACAGGACCTGAAGCTTCTATCAAAAGAAAAAGCCCCAGCTTCAATGGTGCTCAAATTATTGGGGACAATGGCAGTAGCACTCATTGCGATTCCTTTAGGTAGAATATATATGCGTACACTGCAATGGCTTGTGTTCACTCAAAGGTCCTTTCAAGAACTTCCAATGTCCCTATCAAATTGTGATAACTAACTCCTGCAAGAATGACCTTCGCTGGTGGCTGACTTCTCAACAAGTAATAGGTCGCCCCTTTGTTCTACTCACTCCCATTGCCACTGTGACCACAGATGCCTCCCTGACAGGGTGGGGTGGCATTATCAGGGAAGAACAGTCCAAGGCACGTAGAAAGAAAACGAGGCTCACCTGCACATCAATGCCCTAGAGATGAGAGAAATACTTCTAGCGTTGCAGTCCTTTCAACACTCCCTTCCTCTAGGGATTATTGCAATTCAGATGGACAACATGGCAGTGGTCTGGTACATAAACAAGGAGAAACCAGATCTTACCACTATGTCAAGAGGCCCTGAGAGTATGGCAATGGGCAACTTCCACCCAGCGCTTTCTGATGGCAAACGCACATACTGGGTAAGTCCAATGTGTTGGCAGACAAATTGAGCAGAGCATTTCTACTGCCTCACGAGTGGTCCCTGAAACGAGAAGTGGAGGAAAGGATGTTCTGCAGATGGGGTCGGCCTTGCTGCGACCTCTTTGCAACTCCAACGAACACGAGATGCAGCAGCTATTTTGCCCTATCCCCCCATGGGAGATTCCCCAAGGGACGCACTTGTACACAGTTGGCCCCCGGGTCTCCTTTATGCCTTTCCACTGATACCCAAACATTTACAGAAAGCAAAGACTCTGGGAAGGACCATCATTCTGACAGCCCCTTACTGGCCTTGTTAGATTTGGATTCCCTTTCTTGAGCCTCATCTATTGGAAGAAAGTACAGTTGTGTACACTTACCATAAATTTAGATGTTAGCGTGTATTCACTGTTGCAGTCAACACATTTGGGTTATCCTGCCAGGGGTAGCCCTCAGTCAGCCTGAATACCAGAGGCTTAGTATTTCTGCATCTGCTGCTGTCGCTCCAGGACTGACATTAGGTTGTCAGTGGTATAAAAGCAGGCAGCCAACACCATTACATCAGTTTTTCTTGCCCTGTCAGGAGCCCCCAGTAGGGCTCTAGGTTATGGTGGAACACCACCAGTAGAAAGTAAATACCAAAATTTCCTTGTAAGGAGAGAGAGAGAGAGACAAAGGGGGATGGAGGGAGGAAAACCAGGACTGTAACAGTGAATACACTCTAACATCTACATTTATGGTAAGTGTACACAAAGTACAGTTGTGTACACTTACCATAAATGTAGATGTTAAAGTGTATTCACTGTTGCCGTCATTACATTTGGGTAATCTGCTGGCAGGTTGCCCTCAGTCAACGTGAATAACGAAGTCTTTGGACCTGCGTCGGTTGCTGTCTCTTCCATGACGTCAGGAGTATAAAACATGCAGCTGACGCCATTTTAATCAGTTTTTCTTGTCCCAGATGTCAGGTGGCCCCCAAATGGGGAGCAAAAATAAATTATATATACATACATATATATATATATATATATATATATATATATATATATATATATATAAAAATACACACACGCACACACACGCACGTAATTTAGAA
The DNA here is from genome assembly GCF_019279795.1 of Protopterus annectens. Classification (NCBI taxonomy): domain Eukaryota; kingdom Metazoa; phylum Chordata; order Ceratodontiformes; family Protopteridae; genus Protopterus; species Protopterus annectens. The sequence goes on from NC_056733.1 coordinate 911,250,744, forward strand.
CAGAAAAAGTTTACCTCCATGTAAAAACAAATGCACCAAAAAGGGGCTGGTGGGTGGGTAACCCGGACTGCAACAGTGAGTACACGAACATCTACATTTATGTAGAGTGTACACAACTGTATTATGGTTCTTCATGTTTCACTGTTGCAGCCATTACATTTGGGTAGAATCCCAAAGCTATGGATGGGAGGATGGCCCAGCAGGACAGCAGTGGCAAAGCCTGCTCTAGATTTAGAAAAGAGAGGTAAATGGTAACGTCTTGTGAACGTATGAACTGAGCTCCAAGTAGCAGCTTCTAGAATGCCTCTGGTAGGAACCCCTCTGAGAAAAGCTGCAGAAGTAGATGCAGCCCCGGTGGAACGGGATCTGATCCCCTTGGGGACAGGTTTACCATTGTGCATGTAGCAGAAACAAATACAATGGCTTACCCATTTTGAAATAGTCTGCTTTGAGATAGCCTTCCCCTCTACCCCTGCAGCAAATGCCACTAGTAGTTGCTCAGACCAAGAGATTTTGTCCTGTTTAAGTAGGATCTTAGTTGTCTGTGTACATCCAATGAGTGCAGAATCCGCTCCCCCTTGTTTTGCGGATTTGGGAAAAAAGTTGGCAGATGAATGGTCTGGTTAAGAGCCACACTAGATACCATCTTAGGCATAAAAGAAGGATTGGTCCCGAGGGCCACCCTGTCCTGATGAAAGATAATGAAAGGTTCCACTGCCATGAAAGCCTGTAGTTCTGAAATCCTTCTAGCTGAAGTGACTGCTAAAAGAAAGGCGGTTTTCCAAGAAAAAAAAAATTATGTCTGCAGTAGCAGCTGGTTCAAAAGGAGGTAGGGTGAGTTTTTCCAGCACAAAATTGAGGTCCCATGCAGGAATTGGTGCTCTCCTGGGAGGTCTCAAATTTGTGGCCCCTCTGAGGTACTGCTTTAGCAGGGGATGAGAAAAGAGGAGGCTCTGTGTTGTAATGAGCCAAGATGGCAGAGGCATGGATTTTTATAGAAGAAAAAGATAGGCCCTTGTGAAGCATCTCGGTTAAATATTGCAAGATCTGAGGAATATTGAGCATTGCTATGTTTATTCCTTGTGCTTGGTTCCAGGCAGAGAATTCTCTTCCATTTATCAACATAAGATTTTCTAGTACTAGGCCTTCTAACCTCCAAAATGACATCCATCACAGGTTTACTGAGGGATGTGATTGGTGAAATTATTTGGATTAGCCATGCTGCAAGATTCAGAGTTTGGAGCAGTGTGTGCAGAATTTGATAGTTCTGCTGAGACAATACACGAGTCTGAGGCAAGTACCATTGAGGAAGGTGTGATATATTCCTTAGAAGTGGGTACCAGTGTTGGCGAGGCCAGTCTGGAGCAATCAGAATCATTTTAATTTTTTCCTGTCTGACTTAGTAAAACCTTGGATGGCAGAGGGGGAAAGGCATAGACTGATCGTTTTTTCCAGCTAAAGGATAGAGCATCCACTTTCCAAGCTTTTTTGTGATGAATTCTTGTGCAGAATTTGTCTAATTAGTAGTTTTGGCGAGAGGCAAAAAGATCTACGTCTGGGCTCCCCCATTTTCGTGTCAACATGCTGAAGATTTGTGGATCCAGTTTCCATTCATGTGGGTCCATAAGATTTCTGCTTAGGTAGTCTGTCAGTATTTTGCTTTCCGGGCAGGAATAGAGCTTGTAGATATATTTGGGAAGTCAAAGCTGTGTTCCACAAGGCCATGGCTAGTCTGCAAAGGGGGTAGGAGTGGGTACCCCCCCCCCTGCTTGTTTATGTACCATATAACTGTGGTGTTGTCCATCTATCAGTAGTTGTCCTGGATAAAGGAAGTCCTTGAAGGCTGTGAGAATTCTGTACAGCTAGCACTGCTTTCTGGATGATATGTAGGTGCGTTTGATTTAGGCTCCATTCGCCCTGAATGCATCTCCCTGCCAGATAGGCCCCCCAAGCATAGTCTGATGCGTCTGTAGTCAGGATTTGGGTGGCGGGGGTAGAGTGAATGACAATCCCTTGTTTTGGCGACAGGCCTCTGCCCACCATAGGAACTCCTGTTGCAGGCAAGGAATGAGAGGAATCATTGTTTCCAGACTGTGACAATGTTGATTCCATAAGCTTTTTAGGTACCATTGAAGTTTACTCATATGCAGTCTTGCACAAGGAATTAGAATGCAGGAGGCCATGAACCCCAAGGCTTGCAGTATTTGTCTTGCAGATAGCAGGGTTTTTGTGGCCACCTGTTTGAAGTAAGTCACCAACTGAATTTGCTTTTCTGGCGTAAGGAAAGCCATCTGGGCAGTTGTATTCAAGCTTGCACCCAGGAATGTAATTTTTTGAGAGGGTACCAGTCGTGCTTTCTTTTCATTTATAGTGCACCCTAGACATGTTAGAACCTTTTTACAAACGCCAGATGTTTTAGAAGAATGGCATTGTTTTCTGCCTGAATTAGACAATCATCCAGGTAAGGATATATTTGAATATTTCTTTGCCTGCAAAATGCAATTACTGGAGCCAGGCACTTTGTAAAGACCCGGGGCGCAATAGATAAGCCAAAGGGCAGTGCAGAGAACTGATAATGCAAATAGTCTGCTTTGAAGTGGCGGTATCTTCTGCAAGATTCCCTGACTGGGATATGCAGGTAAGCCTCTTAAATCTACAGTTGCCAACCAGGCATCCTTGCCTAGCATAGGTAGTAACTGTTATAGAGTCAGCATCTTAGGTTCATAGGTTTATACTAGGCTATCTGCCCTAAGGCATTTATAAGCCTAGCCCAAAGTTTTGTGGCTTACGCCACCCCTTATGTTAAAAAATATTGTGCCCATTAGTTTGTTTTGCCTCTGTCCAGCAGTGACACAGAGATGATTCCCGGGGTAAACCTACGATCTCCCATCCACCGGTCAAGATTTCTCTTGAACAGAGCCAGCGAGGTGCTCTGCCTCACATGGACCGGGATTTTATTCCACAGCATAGGGAGTCTCTGAGTGACAAATCTATCCCTCCAGCATGTCTTATTTATATCCGTGCTAAGGTTTAAGTCGCTTGCTCTAGTGGATCTGGTAGATTTGGATTTTTGAGGTGGAGCATGTCCATTAATTCGGGTTGGACATGGCCTTGTATGTCAGGCACAGGTCACCTCTGAGCAGGCGGTATGCGACTGAATAGAGCTGGAGTTTCTTCAGTCTGGCAGCATATGACAGATTTTGGAATCCCTTTATCCTTTTGGTAAGGAACTTTTGGGGTCTCTCCAATTGCTGCAGGTGTCGGGTGAGATACATCCCGAATGGGGCATTGTACTCGATCATTGGTCTGATAAGTGAAGAGTACAGGGGAACAATGACCTCACTTGATCTGGATGTGAATCCCTTCATGATCAGGTGGGCAATGTAGAAAGTCTTTCTAACCACTTTAGCAATGTGAGTGTCAAAAGAAAGGCCACTGTCAACCTGGGTCCCCAGGACCCTGATAACCTCTTCTGTGCTTAGTGGATTGCCACCTATATGGTAGCTTGGGGTTACCTTGTTTTTCCCGAAGGGTATGACTATACATTTTTTGGCATTTAACTTCAGGCCATGGCTCTGGCACCAGCTATCAGTTTCCGTGAGACCCCTCTGAAGGATATCTGTGTCCGATGTACTTTCCGCTATGGCGCCCAGTTTGCAGTCATCTGCAAACTTTGTCAGCCATAGTCCTCCTATGTTTGCCTGTATGTCTGAGAAGTAGATGCCGAACAACAGGGGGCCAAGGACTGAGCCTTGTGGGACACCACTTGTGACCGGCTTGGAGTCTGACATGGTGCCAGCAACTCTGACCCTGTGGGTTCTGTCCTTTAGCCAGTTTGCAACCCATCTTGTGACATATGGGTTTACATTTAAGCTGGTAAGTTTCTCTATAATACCTGAGTGGGGTATTGTGTGAAAGCTTTGCAAGGTCAAGGTAGGCTGTATGGACTGCCTTTCCCTCATCAATGGCCTTGGTGACTGTTTCGAAGAAGTCGACTAAGTTCAAAAGGCATGATCTGCCCTTGACAAAGCCAAACTGGGTCGGGTCCAATGTCTGCAAGTCCCCAATGTCTTTGTTTATGAGTTCCATTATGATCCTCTCCATAGCTTTGCAGACCAGGCTTGTTAAGCTTATGGGGCGGTAATTACCAGGGTTAGAGGCACCGCCTTTGTGGAGTGGGACCACAGTTGCCGTCGCCACTCCTTGGGCACGTATCCTGTGGTAAGGCTAAGATTAAACAGCTGCCTTATAATGCGGGTTTAGTTCCTCTGAGTTAGGTAGCACACAGCCGGGACACCATCCGGTCCCATTGATGCTGTGTTTTAGCTTTAGAGAGCAGCTTTTACCTGCGCATTTGAGATGTCTGGGAGGCTACACTCCGCTGGGATAGTTATCTCTCCTTTTGGGGAGAGGGGTGAAGTTTGCACTGAACCTGTCTGCCAGTATGTTGGCAATGTCTGTGGGTTCAGTGATTTTGTATCATTTTGGACTAATTCTGAGCATATCTGGGAGATTCCACCCAGGTTTCTAACATAGCTGAAGAAGGCCTTATGATTGTCTTTTGAATCTATGGCAATTTTTCTCTCAAAGTTGGCCTTGGATGATTTTATGAGTGCTCGTATTTTTTACTAATAATGATCAAGGGTGTCTTCTCTTTTATGGATTTTGCTCTATCATGTAACAGCTTTCTCCTCTTATTGTAAAGTTTGTTTATGGCTGGGGTCCACCAGACTGGACGTTTGCCCTTGGTGGAAAGAGTCTTGGTTTTATTAGGGATTGCCTGATCCATGCAGTCCTGGAGGTGTTCGTAGAAGGCATTTGTAAGGGCTTCCGCAGCATGGGTTGTGGTTTCCACTGGCTCGGGGGCCTTGAAGGATACCACACCAGTCTTGAGTAGTGTGAAGCTTGCTTTAGAGAAGTTCTTCACTGTGGTCTTTTTTGTTTGGTGTGGGGGCGGGATGTGAATTTCCAGTGAGATTAGTTTATGATCTGATCTCACCAATGAGGCATATACTTCCGGTGTGGAGCATTTTGTCCCCATGTTTGTGATGATGAGAACTAGTATATTTTCTCCTCTTGTGGGAACGGTGACTAGTTGTTCCATGGCATTTGAATTTATGAACTCCAGGAACCTTTGGGCTAAAAAGTTGGGGCTTGAGTAATGTTCCCAGTCTATATTCGGGTAGTTGAAGTCACCCAATATAATGGTGTTTGGAGATACATTTATATCCTCCAGTGTCTTCAGGAGGGCTGTGTGGGGTTCCTGAGTTTGAGAGGGTGGCCTGTAGCATGCTACAAATTGTAGAGCAGTTTTGCCTATGGTTAATTGCACCTGGATGGTTTCAGATGCTTCGTGCGTTGCCACCAACCTGGAGGTGTGGGTATCCTTGATGAATATGGATACACCCCCTCCTTTTGTGGTGTGGTCCGGGTTTTGGGGCCGGAACGCATGATATGAGGTAAAACCTGATAGTGCCGGGGTGCTCTCAGGAGCCTTGAACCAGGTTTCAGTTACAGCACAGACATCGATGTTCTCCATACTGAGAAGGGCCTCGAGTGCGTGCATTTTGAGATTTAGACTTCTGGCATTGAGCAGCATTACCCTTAGTTTCTTCCCATTTTTGTTTTCTAGGGTGGTAGGCTTAGAATTTGAGCCTTGCCTAAAAAAGGCACTATGGGGGTGGCAAGAGCCTTAGCCAATATCCGGAATCCCAGGGGTGACAGGTGCAAGCTGTCCCTTGCGAAGCAGCGTGGCTTGTCAAGCATGTCATCCCAGGCAGACAGAGACTGGATCCCCTTTGAATGACACCAGAAATTAAGCCAATTGTTAAAGCTGATCATCTTGTCTCTATGTTGTGGCATCATTCGTGGTGAAGGAAGGATACTGCTCAGGGTCAGAGTCATACCTGCCTGTGCTACATAATCAGAGAGCTCCTCTATGTCTCTTTTCATGTAGTCCAGGGAGGTATGTCTCAGGTCGTTCACACCAGCATGGACAATGACTGTCATATTTGTACTTGCTGTGGAGTAACCAGAGTGCTTTTGTTATGTGGCGGATTCTAGCACCCGATAGGCAGCTTACTGTGACCCTCTCCTTATTCAGCCTGGTGAGTGGGACGTCAGTGTGTCTGACTATGGAGTCACCTATGACAAGTATGTTTGGTGTTGTATTTGGCCTTAAGGGCTGTGACTGCTTTGCACACTGATTTTGTGGTTTATGTGTTGCCTGTGGTGTGTCATGAGGTGGCAGTTGCTTGGGTGTCTGCTTTGGAGGCCTCTGCTGTTTAGGTAAATTTTTGCTCAGAGCCTCCGAGTATGTCTTTGTGTGTTTATGTGTTTGATTCATTGTTGTGATAGCTTTATGTGAGACTGGTTTTGTGGTGTGTGTAGTTGCCTTCTCCTCCTGTCTTGCCAGTCCTGAGTTGAGAGAGCTCAGCCTCCAGTTTGGCCAAATAGCTGCATCTCTCGCAAGTATTTGTGTTATGTGGGAGGAGGAGAGGGTTGTCTGTGTACATGAGGCAATTGTAACATTGCCTCAATATTCCCAGATTCACCAACTGGACAGGGGAGGACGCCAGCATCTGGCCCTTCGACATGCTAGAGAAATTAAGAAGTTAGGAGTGTAACTGAATAAGAGAGGACTTAGTAAGGAAGTGGGTACTCCTGGGGGGGGGGGGTTCGCTAGTGAGGGACTTTGTATAATACAGAAGTGCTAAATCTGAAAAGAAGATGCTTTTAAGACAAGTGCTGAGCAGAAATGTATTTAGAATGGATAAGTCCAGTATTAGACGCCATGATTTATCTTTTCTGGGTACCAGGAAAAGTCCTGAATAAAAACCTTGTCCCTTTTCTGGTACTGGTTGAATAGCCCCCATATTCATGAGGGACAAACTTGTTTCTGGGCCTCTGCCCACTGATCTGGAGGCAGATCTGGCCATTCGTTTGGGATTGACAATGTGTGGAAATGAAATCTGTATTCCCTGGGATACTATATTTAAAACCCACTTGTCCTGGGTAATCAATCAGTTTTCAGTTTTGTGCATGAAGTGCCAGTTTCCTCCCCAAGAAGGGGGGGGGGGGGAATAAGTGCTTGGTGATTGCAGTGGAAAGTCATTGAGACTGTTTACCGTAGGAAGGTGCCTTGTTACTTCCAGATTTGGAGGTGGAGGCACCCCATTGCTTTGTTCCATAAGTTCGTTGAGACTGAAACCTGGAGCCTTTAGAATGTCTGGGTTTGACCTGATTGGCTCTGGTGGGTACTGGAAAGGACCAGTTCTTAGTAGGCCAGTGCCTACTGAACCTGGGTGGCTGCACTTGTAGGAAATCTTTTACAGTTTGCATAGATTTAGCTTTATCTTCCATCTTTTTCAAAACTTCTTCTGCCTTATTACCAAATAGATTGTCCTGTTGTAAAGGAGCATCCAACAATTTTGCTTTAACATGGTCAGGCAGATCCAGTTACAGCAGCCTTGCAAGAGGCCACTAAAGAATCAAAACCACATTGCAAAGTATGTTTTCCAACTTGTTCAGCTGAATGCAATAAATCCTGCAACTCTTATTTTCCACAGTCAGAAATCAACATAATTTCCTGTTTAAGTAAGCCCATGACATGCTGCTGATATTTAAGCATATGAAATTGACCATTTAAAGCCCTGAATGCCAAGGTTGCAGACATGTAGACCTTTTTACCCCATCCATCCAGCGCCCTGGAATCGCTATCAGAGGGGGTAGGATTTTTAGCAGTAGAAGCCTTAACACCCTTTGGACCCTGAGAAATGGTTTTGGGGTCAGCAGTAGGGTTTTTTTAAAGAGGTATTTGTGGGCGTCAGGAACCCTGTAATATCTGTATGGCTTACTAGGAGCCGGAGGCAGGGAATCAGGAGTCATACTGGATTCTGACAAAACATCAATATTTAGAACAGTGGGTATAACCAAAGGCCTATGCTGAGGAAGAAGGAAATCCCCAAGTCTCTTTAGATTCTGAGAAATCTTGACTCTCCCAGTGAAAGTGTTCCCTTAAGGTATGCAAAGTTTCTCCAAAAGAAAAATCCTCAGGAGAAGCATAAGGGATGGAATCTTCTGCATCAGAGTCCTCATAAGTGGGAATAGATAATTCCTGATCAGAAAAGGAATCAGAAGAAATAGAAACCTGATATGAAGGATTCATAGTCAGTGCCTTGCCTAGGCCTCTTAGCAGGAAGGGGATGGGTACCCCTGATCAAGGTAATTAAATCCTCAGCCATTTTGATCATTTGTTTTTTAGGCATTGGGGCCTGTACACGTGGACCAAGCATCGTTTTTTTAGACATAGAAGTAGATTTTGGCCTTAGTTTTGAAGACAGCGTCTGTTTAATATACAAATCTTTAGGCCTGAAAACACACTCAGAAGCCAGTGCCTGCTCAGCGGCTCCGGACCCATCTAAGGTAGAGACATCCGCGGGTTCAATACTTAAAAGTATCTCGTGGCATACCAGACTCCAAATGGGTCTCAGTAGAGGCCTGTGAATCATAAGTAGCGGATATCAGGGGATGCGAAAGCGCCTCACTGAGTACCGGCGACTGGCTTAGGAGAAGCTTAGTCTGTTTTGGACCTCAATGGTTTGTTTGCCTTTTTCTTTGCATTTTTTAGGTATTCCGGTAGTCGGATTGCTAACAGACGACATTTCTGGATAGTTAAATCGTGAGCCAAAATATTTAGAAGCAAAAATATACAGACGTTGAATAGTGTGTTGATTAAATTTAGCACAAAACCGACAGTAAGGCACGTTGTGGTCAGGGCCTAGGCAAGGAATACAGTACAAATGAAAATCCTTATGAGATATTTGCTTCCCACAAGTAATACAATTAACTTTTACTGACATTGGTAAGGAGCAAGAAAAAAAAGTTTCCCCAACGGGGCACTTAGCTTTTAGTTGTAAGATTTCGGTTCTGAAACTCGAAAATGAAAATTTCAGGAGTCGGCCTACCGGCACTTGCGAACTGCTTCTGCTTCGGGCACCACGCAGCAAGAAAGACTGATGTAATGGCGTCTGTTGCATGTTTTATATCCCTGACAACCTGACGTCATGGAAGAAGGGACAGCAACCGACAAAGGACCCAAGACTTTGTTAATCAGGCCGACTGAGGGCAACCTGCCAGCAGATTACCCAAATGTAATGACTGCAACAGTGAAACACGAAGAACATTATCTAGCTACAATAAGGGCAGACGATGTAGAATTCTGGTGGTGAACAAAGCACAAAAGCGACAGCGGGGAGGTCGTGCTCCGGGCCTAAAGGGGTGACAGTAAGAATGGAAGTCCCAGTGTGGTATTTGCTTTTCACAGGTGAGCCAACTTAACATTTTCTGACATCGGTTACAGCAAGAAAAAAGTATCACCAATGGAGTACTTGGCTTTAGAAGACTTCAATTCCGAAACGAAAACTCAGGTAGCAGCCGAACACCAGCACTCATGCGAACTACTACTGCTTCGGGCTCCTTGGCAAGAAAGACTGATGTAATGGCGTCGGCTGCCTGTTTTTATACCACTGACGGCCTGACATCAGTCTTGGAGCGACAGCAACAGATGCAGAAATACTAAGCCTCTGGTATTCAGGCCGACTTAGGGCTACCCCTGGCAGGATAACCCAAATGTGATAACTGCAACAGTGAAACATGAAAAACATCCTTGGATCTTGGACCCAGTTCCAGATGATCTGATTCATTCATCAGGGACTCTTCATCCCATACTTCACACTCAAATTCACAGCTTGGCTGCTCCAGTTGCCAGAATAGCCAGGTTTCAGAACATCTCAGCCTCAGCTCAGCACATTACAATATCCTCCCATAAATCATCTACCAGGAAGTTATACCTTAGTAAATGGACGAGATTTTCGATATGGGCATCTCAAAAAAAGAAGTTATGTCTTACCATAAAGTACAGTTGTGTACACTTACCATAAATGTAGATGTTAGAGTGTCTTCACTGTTGCAGTCATCACTGTAGGGTTCTTCCTGCCGGCAGGCAGCCCTCGGTCGGCCATAATCCCAAAGTCTGGGTCCGGCGTCGGCTGTTCAGTCATCCTCCCTGACGTCAGAGTGCTAGGAGTACAAAGCTGCCAGCCGACACCATGTTCTCCAGTTTTTCTTGGCCCAGATGTCAGGTGCCCAAACGTGAAGGCTAATAGTAAAACAAAAATGTAACAAACAAACCCCATACGCTGTAGCAAATACACCTCAGAAGGGTGACGTAGGAAACCACACTAATGAAAGTATAAGAGGGGACAGGAGGGAAGGTAACCCAGACTGCAACAGTGAAGACACTCGAGCATCTACATTTATGGTAAGTGTAGACAACTGTACTATGTTCATCGTGTTTCACTGTTGCAGTCATCACTGTAGGGTTGAGTCCAAAAGCTGAGATAAAGGGTGGTGGTTATAGTGTAGAAGGGGCGGCTAGAAGGCCCTGCAAGACTGCAGAAGCAAAGCCTGCCCTAGACTTAGAGTAAAGAGAGAGATTGTAGTGCTTAGAGAAAGTATGCACTGAACTCAAGTTGCAGCTTCCAAAATATCCTCGGTAGGTACTCCTCTGAGAAAGGCAGCTGAAGTAGCAGTGGCTCTGGTAGAGAGAGTCCTAATTTTTCCTGGGATTTGCTTTCCATGATGAGAGTAACAAAATCTGATTCCACGAGCAATCCATTTTGAAATGGTCTGTTTTGAAATAGCTTTGCCTTGGGAATTTGTTGCATAAGAAACAAACAGTTGCTCTGTTTTCCTGATATCCTTGGTTCTGTCCAGGTAAAAACGAAGTTGTCTGTGTACATCCAAGGAATGCAAGATCCTTTCCCCCTTATTTTGTGGATTATTGAAAAAAGTTGGCAGGTGAATAGTTTGATTTAAAGCCACTTTGGAAACCACTTTAGGCATGAAAGTAGGATTGATCCTTAAAGACGCCCTATCTTGGTGAAAAATAATATAAGGTTCCACAGCCATGAGTGCTTGTAACTCCGAGACTCTCCTGGCTGAAGTCAAAGCCAGTAAGATAGCCATTTTCCATGATAAATACTTAATATCAGATGTGGCAGCAGGCTCAAAAGGAGGCAGAGTGAGTTTTTCCAGAACATAGTTGAGGTCCCAGGCAGGTATGGGTGGTATCCTAGGGGGGCCTTAAATTCTTTGCTCCTCTGAGATATTGTTTCAGAAGTGGATGCGAAAAGATAAGAGGATCTGTATTGTAATGTGCAGAGATAGCTGAGGCATGTATTTTTATGGAGGAGAAGGATAAACCCTTATGTAGCATGTCAGTCAGGTAAAGTAAAATCAGTGGGATATTAGGAATGAGAGGATCCGAATCCTGAGCATGCATCCAGGTGCAAAATCTCTTCCATTTACCTGCATAAGATTTTCTAGTGCTAGGCCATCTGGCTTCTAAGATGACATCCATGACCTGTTTGGGAAGGAAAGGATTAATCATAGACCCTGAATTCGCCAGGCTGCTAGGCTGAGAGTTTTGACATGAGAGTGCAGAACCTGGCCCTGGTGTTGGGACAAAAGATTTGGAATCTGAGGTAAAATCCAAGGTGGCTCCTGGGATAGATTCATCAGTGTTGAGTACTAAAACTGACGAGGCCAATTTGGGGCCAGTAAAATCATCTTGGGCTTGTCCTGCTTGATCTTTAGTAACACCCATGGAAGAAGAGGTAGTGGCGGAAAGGCATACCCAGAGAGGTTTCTCCAACTGAATGATAGTGCATCCACTTCCCATGCTAGCTTGTGAAATGTTCTTGTGCAAAAAAATCTGTAACTGGTGGTTGAGGGGGATGCAAAAAGATACATGTCCGGGCAGCCTTAGGCTTCTGTAATCATCTTCAATATTTGGGTGTCTAGCATCCAGTCGTGTGGGTCTGACAGGTTCCTGCTCAGGCTGTCTGCCAGAATATTTTGTTTTCCTGGCAGGAACTGAGCTTGTAGATCCACTTTGCAAGCTAGAGCTGTGTTCCATAGAGTCATGGCTAGTCTGCAAAGCGGGTAGGAGTGTGAACCCCCTTGTTTGTTTATGTACCACATAACTGTGGTGTTGTCTGTCCGTATCAGTAGTTGTCCTGGTTGTAGGAGATCCCTGAAAGCCAAGAGGGCATTCTGTACAGTTAACACCTCTTTTAAATTGATATGCATGTGCTTCTGATCCTCTGTCCAAAAACCTTGCAGACTTTTTCCCTGCAAGTGGGCTCCCCATGCGTAATCCGAGGCGTCCGTGGTTAACACTTGGCTGGCTGGAGGCAGACTGAAGGCTTTCCCTTTGTTGTGAAGACATGCCATGGTCCACCAATGGAATTCCTTTTGTAGGCAAGGCAAGACAGCAATCTGTGTCTAGACTGTGGCAATGCTGGGACCATACACTTTTTAGGTACCATTGTATTTTTCTCATATGTAGTCTTGCATTTGGTATGAGAAGGATGCAGGAGGCCATGTAACCCAAAGCCTGCAGGAATTTCCTTGCAGTTAGAGTTATTGACGCCAAGGTTTTGAAAGTTGAAGCCAGCTGCTGTTGTTTTTCAGATGTCAGGAATGCCTGGGTTGTTGTGTCTAGAAGAGCACCCAGAAAAGTTATCTGTTGTGAGGGTGTGAAATATGACTTTATGTTCACAGTGAATCCCAGGTACTTGAGTAGATTTTGAACAAATTCCAGGTGGTGGAGTAAGTCATCCTTGCTGTCTGCTTGAATAAGGCAGTTGTCCAGATAAGGGTAAATTTGAATTCCCTTGAGTCTGCAATAAGCTACTACTGGTGTCAGGCACTTGGTGAAGACCCAGGGCACAGTAGACAAGCCAAAGGGCAGCACAGAGAATTGGTAATGTTTCGAGACGGCCTTGAACCTGAGGTATTTTCTGCACTCCTGTCTGATAGGGATGTGTAGGTAAGCCTCCTTTAAATCCAATGTCACCATCCATGCATTTTTGCTCAACATTGGCAGGAGCTGTTGTAGAGTAAGTATCTTGAACTTTGGTATCTCCAGGAAAGTGTTTAAGACCGAGAGATCCAGGATGGGTCTCCATGAATTTTGCTTTCTGGGAACTAGGAAGAGCCTGGAGTAAAAGCCTTGGCCCGTCTCTGATTGTGGAACCAGTTCATAGGTTCATACTAGGCTATCTGCCCTGGGACAATTATAAGCCTAGCTCGATTCTGTATGGCTTACGCCACCCCTTGATTTGAGTATACTGTGCCCTTTTTAAGGTTTAGTTTACTGTGCCTCTGTCTAATAGTGACACGGGAGTAATCCCTGGGACAAACCTCCGATCATCTATCCACTTGTCGAGATTCTTCTTGAAGACAGTCAGTGAGGTGCTCTGCCTCACATGAACTGGAATTCTATTCCAGAGCGAAGGGAGCCTCTGGGTTATGAACCTGTCCCTTCAGCAAGTTCTATTTATTTCTGTGCTGAGGTTCAAAGTCCCTCGAGCGTGTGGCTCTAAGGGATTTAGATTTGCTGAGGTGGAGCATGTCCATTAATTCTGGATTTGACATAGCTTTGTATGTCAGGCATAGATCGCCTCGAAGTAGGCGGTATGCAACTGAGTAGAGCTGGAGTTTTTTTAACCGAGCAGCATATGGCATCTGTTTCAGACCCTTGATCCTCTTGGTGAGATACTTTTGGGGTCTTTTTAATTGCTGCAGGTGTCGGGTAAGGTACATCCCCAAAAGGGGCATTGCATTCTATGATGGGCCTGATGAGGGATGAATAAAGGGGTACGATTACCTCTCTTGATCTAGACGTGAAACCCTTCGTGATGAGGTGGGCTATGTAGAAGGTCTTTCTAACCACTTTGGCAATGTGGTTTTCAAAGGAGAGATTGCTATCAACTTGGGTCCCCAGGTCTCTAATAACTTTCTCTGTACTTAATGGGTTTCCGCCTATGTGGTAATTTGTGGGCACATTGTTTTTGCCAAAGGGTATGACTATACATTTTTTGGCATTTAGCTTTAAACCATAGCGCTGGCACCAGTTATCTGTCTCTGTGAGACCTTTTTGAAGGATGTTTGTGTCAGCTGGAGAGTTGATTATGGCACCCAGTTTGCAGTCGTCTGCGAACTTGGTGAGCCATAGTCCTCCCATGTTTGCCTGTACCTCGGAAAAGTATATACCGAACAAGAGTGGTCCCAGGACAGAACCCTGTGGGACGCCACTTGTGACCGGTTTCGAGTCTGACATGGCTCCAACAACTCTCACTCTGTGGGTTCTGTCTTTGAGCCAGTTTGCAACCCATCTTGTGACATAGGGGTTTATATTTAAGCTGGATAGCTTATCTATGATGCCCAAGTGGGGTATTGTGTCAAATGTCTTTGCAAGGTCCAGATAGGCTGTGTGGACTACCTTCCCTTCATCTATGGCTTTGGTGACGGTTTCAAAGAAGTCAACCAGGTTCAAAAGGCAGGATCTGCCCTTGACAAAGCCGAACTGGGTAGGATCTAGTGTCTGTAGGTCCCCAATGTCTTTGTTTATGAGCTCCATGATGATCCTCTCCATAGCCTTGCATACTAAGCTAGTCAGGCTTATGGGGCGATAGTTTCCAGGGTCCGTAGAGGCTCCACCTTTGTGGAGTGGGACCACTGTTGCTGTACGACATTCTGTGGGCACATATCCTGTAGTGAGGCTGAGATTGTATAGCTGTTTTATTTGAGGTATTAGTTCCTCTTGTAGTTCATGTAGGACGCAACCTGGGACGCCATCTGGTCCCATGGAAGCAGTGTTTTTTGCTTTGGAGAGGGCAGCCTTCACCTGAGCATCTGAGATGTTTGGGAGACAGCCCTCTGCCGGGATAGATACTTGCTCTTTTAGGGGGGGGGGTGGAGAAGTTTGCACTGAACCTGTCTGCCAGGATATTGGCAATGTCTGTGGGTTCAGTTTATTTTTTGTCGTTTAGAATCAACTCAGAACAAGTCTGGGAGATGCATCCCAGGCTTCTAACATAACTGAAAAAAGCCTTATGATTGTCTCTGGTGCCCTGTGCAATTTTTCTCTCGAAGCTGGCCTTGGAGGATTTTATAAGGGATCGTAATTTTTTGCTAGTACTGATCAGAGATGCCTTCCCTATTAGGGATTTTGCTCTATCATATAGTAGCTTCCTCCTTCTGTTGTACAGTTTATTTATGGCAGGGGTCCACCAAACTGGATGCCTGCCTTTGGATGATTGGGTCTTGGTTTGGTTTGGGATAGCATGATCCATGCATTCCTGGAGATGTCCGTAGAATGCATTTATATTGGATTCTGCAGTTTGGGCTGTAGTTTCCACTGGCCCTGGGGCCTTGAAGGATTCCACTTCAGTTTTGAGAAGTGAGAAGTTCGCTTTTGAGAAGTTTTTCACTGTGGTTTTCTGGGCTGGGGGTGGGGTCGGGATGTGGACATCCAGTGAAATTAATTTATGGTCTGAACTTACCAATGAGGGATATACTTCTGGTGTGGAGCATAGAGTCCCCATGTTGGTAATGATCAGGTCTAGTATGTTGTCCCCTCTTGTGGGAGTGGTGACTAGTTGTTCCACAGCATTTGAGTTTATAATTTCCAGGAATCTTTGGGCTAAGGTGCTGGGGCTTGAGTAGTGCTCCCAGTAAATGTTTGGGTAGTTGAAGTCGCCCAATATAATGGTGTTCAGAGAGATCTTCATGTTCTCCAATGTTTTCAGGAAAGCCGAATGGGATTCCTGACTGAGAGGGTGGTCTGTAGGATGCTATAAACTGAAAAGCAGTCTTGACCACTGTTAGTTGCACATGGATGGTCTCCGATACTTCGTGCAATGCCAATAACCTGGAGGTGTGGATATCCTTGATAAATATGGAAACTCCCCCTCCTTTTGTGGTTCGGTCCGGGTTTTGGGGCCGAAAAGCATGATATGAGGTATAGCCTGGTAATGCTGGGGTGCTCTCTGGAACCTTGAACCAGGTTTCTGTCACTGCACAGATATCGATGTTCTCCATACTGAGGAGAGCTTCGAGTGCGTGCATCTTGATGTTACGACTTCTGGCATTTAGCAGCATTACCCTTAGTTTCTTGTTCCTTGTGCGGTCTATGGGGGTGGGTTTGACTTTTGAGCCTTGCCTAAAAAAGGCACTATGGGGGTGGCAAGAGCCTTTGCCAATATCCGAAAGCCCAGTGATGACAGGTGCAAGCCATCCCTAGCGAAGCAACGTGGCTTGTCGAGCATGTCATCCCAGGCTGACAGACACTGGATCCCCCTTTGAATGACACCAAAATTTTAGCCAATTGTTAAAATCGATCATTTTGTCTTTGTACTGTGGCATCATTCTAGGTGAGGGTAAGATGCTGCTCAAGGTCAGGGTCATACCAGCCTGGGCTACATGATCAGAGAGCTCCTCTATGTCTCTTTTCATGTAATCCAGGGAGGTACGTCTCAGGTCGTTCACACCAGCATGTACAATGACCGAGTCATACTTGTATTTGCTTTGGAGTGACCCGAGTGCTTGCGTTGTGTGTCGGATCCTAGCACCAGACAGGCAGCTCACAGTGACCTTCTCTTTATTCAGCCTGGTGAGCGGGACATCAGTGTGTCTGACAATAGAGTCACCTATAACAAGAGTATCAGGTGTGTTATTCAGTCTTAAGGGCCGTGGCTGCTTGGCACACTGACTTTGTGGTTATGTGCTGTGTGTGTTTTGTTTTGCGGTAGCGTTTGCTTGGACGTCTGCTTTGGAGGTCTCTGTTGCTTAGGTAGATTTTTATTTAGAGCCTCCGAGTATGTTTTTGTGTATTTATGTGTTTGGTTCGCTGATGTGGTGGGAGTATATGATACTGGAATTGTGTTGTGTGAGGTTACCTTCTCCTGACTGGTTACACCAGTTTTGAGATGAGAGAGCTCGGCCTCCAGTTTGGCTAAATAGTTGCATCTCTCACATATATTTGAACCTGTTTGGAGGAGGAGAGGGTTGTCCGTGTACATGAGACAGTTGTAACATTGCCTCAAAATTCCCAGATTCACCAGCTGGACTGGAGAGGAAACCATTGACTGACCTATGGCCCTCATAGCCATGAGGGATCCCACCTGGTTTAATACCTCTGCCCATTGGTGTTTTGGTAGGTCTGGCCATCAGTTTGGTCTTGGCAAGGTACGAAAGTGGAATTTGTAACCTCTTGAAACTACATCCAGAACCCACTTGTCTTGGGTTATGCAAGTCCAATTTTGTTGAAAAAGAGAGAGTTTTCCTCCTAGAGGGGCTTCCAGGAGAGAAGTTCCTAGAGGGGCTTCCAGGAGAGAAGTTCCTGGAGCCATGCAGGGGGAGTCATTGAGCCTGTTTTCAATAAGATTGAGGTCTGTCCTCTCCACCCCTGGGGGTGGAAGCACTCCACTGTATAGGTCTGTAAGAGGTCTGTGCTTGGGCCCTCCCTCTGGAGCACCTATATCTACCCCTCTGAGGCCTGTCCGAGCTGGGAAAGGACCAATTTTTAGTTGGCCAATTTCTGCTAAATCTTGGGGGCTGAACTTGTAAGAAATCCTTAACCGTTTGCATGGATTTTGCCTTATCCTTCATTTTCTTTAACACCTCTTCAGCCTTAGCCCCAAACAAAACATTATGCTGAACAGGAGCATCCAGTAACCTGGCTTTCACTTGATCAGGTAAGTTTTGTTCCTTGAACCAAGCATGCCTTCTAATGACTGTGCCAGAGGCAGCCGCCCTGCAAGCCTCCTCCAAGGCATCAAAAAGTACAGTTTTGTACCTACCATAAATGTAGATGTCCGATAGGTATGCATCTGCAGTCATCACATATGGGTTGTCCTGCCTCAGGCAGCCCTTCGGTCGGCCGGATTCCAAAGTCTGGGTCTGGCCTCGGCTGTCGCACTTTCCCCGACGTCAGAGCGTCTGGGGTATAAAAGCATCAGCCGACGCCATTTTCCTCAGTTTTTCTTGCCCCAGATGCCAGGTGCCCTCTAAGGAAGGCTAAAATTTGGAGATATGCATTGCAAAAACAAATCCAAACATGCACAGTACTATAAAAACAAATACACCATAATAGATCCCCCCAGCTAGCTATAAGAGGGCTAAGTACCCAAGAAGTATACCACAGAGGGGAAGGAGGGAAGGTAAACCTGACTGCAGATGCATACCTATCGGACATCTACATTTATGGTAGGTACAAAACTGTACTATGTCCTTCAAGGATGCATCTGCAGTCATCACATATGGGTAGAATACCATAGCCAATCTGGGGGTGGAGGTACTAAGTAAAGGATGGTGTAGCTAAGATACCCTGCAGGACTGCCGTAGCAAAGCCTGATCTGGAGTATAAGGGTAAATTGTAATGCTTGGCAAATGTATGCACGGAGCTCCATGTAGCAGCTTCTAAAATGTCCTTGGTAGCCACCCCTCTTAGGAAGGCTGTGGTGGTGGCTGTGGCTCTCGTGGAATGAGGTCTAATGTTAGCTGGCACAGTTTTTCCATGAAAGGAGTAACAAAAACGAATGCAATTTCCTATCCATTTTGAAATTGCCCGTTTGGAAATTGCTTTTCCTTGTGCCCCAGCAGCATATGCTACAATCTGTCCAAGTAGTAGCGCAACTGTCTGTGTATGTCCAGGATGTGCAGAAGTTTCTCCCCTTTATTTTGTGGTTGTGGGAAGAATGTAGGCAAGTGAATAGCTTGGTTCAACGATACCCTGGATACCACCTTTGGCATAAATGTAGGACTGGTTCTCAATGAAACTCTGTCCTGATGAAAGATAAGAAATGGCTGTACTGCCATTAGAGCTTGTAACTCAGATACTCTTGCTGAGGTTATGGCCAGAAGGAAGGCAGTTTTCCAAGACAGAAACTGTAGATCTGCAGATGCTGCTGGTTCAAAGGGAGGAAGTGTTAGTTTTTCCAACACGAACTTAAGGTCCCAAGTAGGTAGAGGTGGTTTCCTTGGAGGATTGATGTTTTTGATTCCTCTTAGAAACTGTATCAGGAGAGGATGAAAGAAGACAGGTGGATTAACACTGTATTCTGCTGAAATTGCCGAGGCATGTATCTTAATGGAAGAGTAAGACAGGCCGTTGTGGAACAATTCTGTTTAATATTCCAGTATATGCGCCATGTTCATCACTGTCACATCTAGGCCCTTTGTTGTGTTCCAAGTGTGAAATCTTTTCCATTTTGCTGAATATGCCTTCCTTGTGGAAGGCCGTCGAGCTTCCATAATAATATCCTTCACTCTCTGGGATAGCTTATCCTGAGGAGGAGTCATGGTATTTTCCAGGCAGTTAGCTGCAAGGTTTTCAGGTTGGAATGCAGAGTCTTGAAATTGTGCTGCGTCAGTAGAAGTGGCCATAGGGGGAGAGGCCATGGTTTCGTCTGTGACATGCTCTTTAACAGTGGGTACCAGTGCTGTCTTGCCAGTTTGGAGCTATCAGAATCAGTCTGGGCTGCTCTGTCCTGATCTTCAGTAAGACCTTGGTCATTAATGGGAGAGGTGGAAAAGCATACACTGTTAGAGCTTTCCAGCTGAAAGAGAGAGCGTCCACTTTCCATGCTTGTGGGTGGTATGTCCTTGAGCAGAATTTCTTCAGTTGATTGTGGGGGGAGGCGAACAGATCTATTTCCGGCCTTCCCCATGATTGTGTTATGAGTAAGAAGATGTCTGGGTGCAGCATCCATTCGTGTGCATCCATGATATTTCTGCTTAAGCTGTCTGCCAGTATATTGTCTTTCCCTGGCACGAACTGGGACTGCAGCTGTATATTGAGTTTCAAGGAAAGTTCCCATAGATTTATTGCCAGTCTGCAAAGAGGGTAGGAATGGGTGCCTCCTTGCTTGTTTATGTACCACATAACTGTGGTGTTGTCTGTCCTTATGAGTAGGTGGCCTTGATGAAGAAAAAGTTTGAAGGCCTCGATTGCGTGCATCACTGCCAGCATTTCCTTTTGGTTTATGTGCATGCGCAGCTCTCTGTGACCATAGCCCTTGGATACATCTGCCCTCCATGTGTGCTCCCCAACCTTGGTCTGAAGCGTCCGTAGTGATGGTTTGGTTGGCTCTTGGCTTGCTGAAGGGCAACCTGCTGTTCGACTGGCAGGCTTGAGCCCACCACAGAAATTCATTTTGGAGGCATGGAATGAGTGGGATCAAAGTTTCTAAGCTGTGACTGTGCTGAGTCCATAAACTCCTTAGGTACCATTGTAATTTTCTCATATGCAGCCTTGCTTGTGGAATCAGAAGAATGCAAGATGCCATGTAACCCAGGGCCTGCAGAATTTTCCTTGCAGTCAGCTGAGTTTGTCTTGTCAGATTATTGAAGTAATCCGGTAGTTGTTTTTGTTTTTCTTCTTCTGTGAGAAAGGCCATTTGGGTGGTTGTGTCTAGATCCACACCCAGAAAAGTTATTCTTTGGGATGGAACAAGTCTTGATTTGTGGATGTTGACTGTATATCCCAAGGCCTGCAGTAGGTGGATGGCATAATCCAAGTCCTTTAACAAAGTTTGCTTGCTGTCCGCTTGTATAAGGCAGTCGTCCAGATATGGGTAAATTTGAATCCCCTGAAGTCTGCAGTGTGCAATTACTGATGCCAGGCATTTCGTGAATACTCTGGGCGCAATAGATAAGCCAAAGGGCAATGCTGAGAATTGATAATGCTCTGACCCTGCAAGAAATCTGAGGTGTCTTCTGCAACTTTGTCTGATAGGGACATGCAGGTATGCCTCCTTGAGGTCTAGAGTCACCAGCCAAGACCCCTTGCCCAGCATGGGAAGGAGTTGCTGTAGAGTCAGCATTTTGAATTTTGGCACAATGAGGTAAGTATTCAGTGCGGACAAGTCGAGAATAGGCCTCCATTGATTTTCTTTTCTTGGAACAAGGAATAATCTGGAGTAAAATCCTTGGCCTTGTTCTGAAAGAGGTACCTTTTCTATAGCTTTCATTTGTATTAAGTTGGAAATTTGTTTCAAAGCCTCTGCCCTCTGATTTGGTGGCAGGTCTGGCATGCCTTTTCTTTTTGGCAATGTGTGGAAATGGAACCTGTATCCTTTGTCTATTATTTGCAGTGTCCATGTGTCCCTTGTAATGCTGTGCCAATTTTTTGAAAATAAAGAAAGCTTTCCGCCCAAAGGTGCTTCTAATTGAGGCCTGGTTGGCGGAGTCAAAACAAAGTCATTGAGTCTGTCCTGGTGTAGCAGTTGTAGTTCCTGAACTACCTCTCTGGTTGGGAGGCTGCCACTGACTGCCTCTGTAGGAGCCTCTAGCTTGCCCTCTACCTCTTGCATGCCTATTCCTGCCTCTCTGAGATCTGTCTGAGTCCGGAAAGGACCAATTCTTAGTAGGCCAATTTCTGCTGAATCTCGGTGGTTGGACTTGAAGAAAGTCTTTGACTGTTTGCACAGATTTTGCCTTTTCTTCAAATTTCTTTAAGACCTCTTCAGCCGTGGAACCAAATAATTTTTGCTTTTCCATAGGAGCATCCAAAAGCTTAGCTTTAACATGGTCTGGCAGAGATTGTTCCTTCAGCCAGGCATGCCTACGTATGACTGCACCTGTCATAGCTGACCTACATGAAGCTTCCAGTGCATCATAACCACACTGCAAGAAATGGTTACTAACCTGCTGGGAGTTATGTACCAGATCCTGAAGGGATTTGTGATCAAGGGGTTCAGAAGAAGACAGTTTCTTATGCAATTCATCTAACAAATACTCTTGGTACTGTATCATAGGACATTGACAATTTAATGCCCTCATGGAAAGAGTTGCAGAAGTATACACTTTCTTACCCCATCTCTCTAAAGCTCTGGACTCCCTTTCAGAGGGTAGAGGATTTCTAGCAGTGGCAGCTGCAACCCCTTTTGGGCCCTGGGAAATAGTTTCTGGATCAACAGAGTGGGCCTTGTACAGGTGTAGATGTGAGTCCGGGACCCTGTAGTACCTATCAGGTTTGGCAGGAGCCGGAGGGGAGAGTCAGGGGCTGTACTAGCATCAGAGTACACATCATCAATGACATTCAAAACAGGAGGTATAGCTAAAGGCCTATGCTGAGGTAAATGTTAAAAGGTCCTTAATCTCTTTCTAGAATCAGAGAATTCCTGACCCTGCCATTGAAAATGTTCTCTCAGAGTGTAATGTCTCTCCAAAGGAAAACTCTTCAGGAGGGGAATCCGAGGGTATAGATTCTTCAGCATCAGAATCCTCGTAGGCCGAACAAGCCTCCTCCTGGTGGTCTGACAGTGTAGAGCCATCAGTGGACTCATCTGAGGAGTGGGGGTCAGAGGGCTCAACCCTGGGCCTTTTGTCTGGAGGTGGTTGAGAGCCCCTGTCCGGATGAGGTTGAGAACCTCTAATTAAGGAGATAAGATATTATATTATTGTGATATTACCTATTTTCTCTGTTTTTCTGAGCTTAATTTGTTGACTGCACTTCTTAGCTTAAGTTTTGCTTATAAGTTAACCTACAGGCTAATACACTCAAGTGTACTAGCCTTTGATAGCATTTAGTCGAAAAACCAAGCATTTACTGTATTTTCTGTCTGTGTTTAAAAAAACTTGAAAAAACACAAAAAAATACTTCTGCTTTCCTAACTTTTCTAGCTAGTTGTTCCAGTGATCAGATTTTGCTGATCCCTGGGCTTTGTATTTGGTTCCTGTGTTCCTCCATTTTCTTGTGTGGCCAGAGGGAAGTTTCTTTACTCACCAGTGAGAGTGGGCGTACTGAGCTGCCTGTTTGTCCTCAGAGGAGTGGTTTAAGACAGTAACTGGTAATTCATTGGCCATTTTGGGTCATTTCCTGCCTTTTCCAGCCCCCTGCTATAAAGCACGCTTTAGCACGGAGTTGCCACAGGAGCACACAAGAGCAGCGGCGGTTAATCAAGGTTAAACTATTCGGGCTACCTAAAGTCTACTCTTCAAATTTTCCCTAAAAAACAGCCTTCCTTGAACTGTACTGCTGATCAAACCAGCGTATTCTATATCTAAAAAGTTCAGCTCTACTTGATTCCTAAGTAGACTATTCTCTATCTGTAAAGCCTAGCACTTGCTCCTAAAGTACTTTTTTACTGTGATATAGCACTTTTATTATACATAGTACCCCACCAGCCCAAAACCCCTTTCTCGATCACCCACACCCCCCCGGAGTCTTTTTAAAGTTTTTGTCTATTCCTTCTAGCATGTCGAGGGATCAGTTGCTAGTGTCCTCTCCTGCTCAGCTGGTGAATCTGGGAATATTGAGGCAATGTTACAATTGCCTCATGTACACAGACAACCCTCTCCTTCTCCCACAAAACACAAATACATGCGAGAGATGCAACTATACAGCCAAACTGGAGGCTGAGCTCTCTCAACATAGGACTGGCAAGACCAGACAGGAGGAGAAGGTAACCACACACACCACAAACCCAGTCTCACATAGTACTATCACAACTTCAAATCATACACAAACACACAAAGACATACTTGGAGGCTCTGATCAAAAATCTACCAAAACAGCAGAGGCCACCAAAGCATACACCCAGACAACTACCACCTCAGGACACAACACATGCAACACATAGACCACATAGTCAGTGTGCCAAACAGTCACAGCCCTTAAGGCCAAACACAATGCCAGACACACTCGTCATTGGTGACTCCATAGTCAGACACACTGACGTCCCGCTCACCAGATTGAGTAAGGAGAAGGTCACAGTAAGCTGCCTGTCGGGTGCTAGAATCCGCCACATAACGCAAGCACTCAGGTCTCTCAACAGCAGGTACAAGTACGACTCAGTCATTGTTCACGCTGGTGTGAATGAGCTGAGACGTACCTCCCTGGACTACATGAGAAGAGACAGAGGAGCTCTCTGATTATGTAGCCCAGGCAAGTATGACCCTAACCTTGAGCAGTATCCTACCTTCACCAAGAATGATGCCACAATACAGAGATAAGATGATCAGCTTTAATAATTGGCTTAAACTCTGGTGTCATTCAAAGGGGATCCAATGTCTGTCTGCCTGGGATGACATGCTGGACAAGCCACGCTGCTTCGCAAGGGACGGCTTGCACCTGTCACCCCTGGGATTCCGGATATTGGCAAAGGCTCTTTTGCCACCCCCATAGTGCCTTTTTTAGGCAAGGCTCAAATTCTAAACCTACCACCCTAGAACACAAAAGGAAAAAACTAAGGGTAATGCTGCTCAATGCCAGAAGTCTCAACCTCAAGATGCACGCACTCGAGGCCCTTCTCAGTATGGAGAACATCGATGTCTGTGCTGTGACTGAAACCTGGTTCAAGGCTCCTGAGAGCACCCCGGCACTATCAGGTTTTACCTCATATCATGCGTTCCAGCCCCAAAATCCGGACACCACCAACAAAAGGGGGGGGGGTGTCCATATTCATCAAGGACACCCACACCTCAAGGTTGGTGGCAACGCACGATGCATCGGAGACCATCCAGGTGCAATTAACCATAGGCAAGACTGCTCTGCAATTTGTAGCATGTTACAGGCCACCCTCTCAAACTCAGGAACCTCACATAGCTTTCCTGAAAACACTGGAGGGGATAAATGTATCTCCAAACACCATCATACTAGGCGAATTCAACTACCCGAATATAGACTGGGATCACTACACTCAAGCTCCAACACTCTAGCCCAAAGGTTCCTTGAGTTCATAAACTCAAATGCCATGGAACAACTAGTCACCATCCCCACAAGAGGTGAAAACATACTTGATCTCATCATCACGAACATGGGGTCACAATGTTCAACACCGGAAGCATACCCCTCACTGGTGAGATCAGATCATAAACTAATCTCACTGGAAGTCCACATCCCGCCCCTAACTGAGATAAAAAAAGACCACAGTGAACAACTTCTCAAAAGCCGACTTCACACTTCTAAAGACTAGTGTGGTCTCTTTTAAGGCCCCCAAGCCTGTGGAAACCATTACTCAAGCCGCTGAATCACTTACAAATGCCTTCTACCAGAACCTACAGGACTGCATGGATCAGGCAATCCCAAACAAAACACTAACTCTTTGTACCAAAGGCAAGCATCCAGTCTGGTGGACCCCAGCCATAAACAAGCTCTACAACAAAAGGAGGAAGCTACTACAAGATAGAGCAAAATCCCTAAAAGGTAAGACACCTTTGATCATTATAAGTAAAAAACTACAATCTCTCATAAAATCATCAAAGGCAAATTTTGAGAGAAAAATCACTAAGGACTCAAAAGACAATCATAAGGCCTTCTTTAGCTATGTCAGAAACCTGGGAGGAAACTCCCAGATATGCTCAGAATTAGTTCAAAATGATGTAAAAATCACTGAACCTACAGACATTGCCAACATACTGGCTGACAGGTTCAGTGCAAACTCCCTCCCCCCCAAAAGGAGAGATATCTATACCAGAGGATTGTAGCCCCCCAAACATCTCTAACGCTCAGGTGAGAACTGCTCTCTCCAAGGCGAAAAACACAGCACCCATGGGACCAGATGGTGTCCCCGTTTTTTGTGCTCCACGAACTGAATGAGGAATTAAACCCGCAGTTAGGACAGCTGTTTAATCTTAGCCTCACCTCAGGATACGTACCCAAGGAGTGGCGTACGGCAACTGTGGTCCCACTTCACAAAGGTGGTGCCTCCACCGACCCTGGAAATTACCGTCCCATCAGCTTGACAAGCCTGATGTGCAAAGCTATGGAGAGGATCATAATGGAACTTATAAAGACATGGGGGACTTGCAGACTTTGGATCCAACCCAGTTTGGCTTTGTTAAAGGCAGATCATGCCTTTTAAACTTGGTTGACTTTTTCGAAACAGTCACCAAGGCCATTGATGAGGGAAAGGCAGTCCACACAGCCTACCTCGACCTGGCAAAGGCTTTCGACACAATACCCCACTCAGGTATCATTGAAAAACTCATCAGCTTAAAGGTAAACCCATACGTCACAAGATGGGTAGCAAACTGGCTAAGTGACAGAACCCACAGGGTCAGAGTTGCTGGTGCCATGTCAGACTCAAAGCCTGTCACAAGTGGTGTCCCACAGGGCTCAGTCCTGGGCCCACTCTTGTTCGGCATCTACTTTTCAGAAGTACAAGCAAACACAGGAGGGTTATGGCTGACAAAGTTTGCAGATGACTGCAAACTGGGTGCCATAGTCGAGAACACATCTGACACAGATATCCTTCAGAAGGGTCTCAGAAACGGATAACTGGTGCCAGAGCCATGGACTAAAGTTAAACGCCAAGAAATGCATAGTCATACCCTTCGGGAAAAACAAGGTTACCCCTAGCTACCATACAGGTGGCAATCCACTGAGCGCAGAAGAGGTTATCAGGGATCTGGGGACCCAGGTTGACAGTAACCTTTCATTTGACACTCACGTTGCCAAGGTAGTTAGGAAGACCTTCTACATTGCCCACCTGATCATGAAGGGATTCACATCTAGATCAAGGGAGGTCATCGTTCCCCTGTACTCATCACTCATCAGACCAATGATTGAGTTACAATGCCCCATTCGGAATGTATCTGACCAGACACCTGCAGCAACTGGAAAGGCCCCAAAAGTTCCTCACCAAAAGGATAAAGGGTCTCAAAAATATGTCTTATGCTGCCCGACTGAAGGAACTCCAGCTCTATTCAGTCGCTTACTGTCTGCTCAGAGGTGACCTGTGCCTGACATACAAGGCCATGTCCAACCCAGAATTGATGAACATGCTTCACCTCAAAAAATCTAGATCCCTCAGAACTACAAGGGCGGGAGACTTAAACCTTGACACGGTTATTAATAGGACGTGCTGGGGGGACAGGTTCATCACCCAAAGACTCCCTATACTGTAAAATCCCGGTATATGTGAGGCAGAGCACCTCGCTGGCCTTGTTCAAGAGAAATCTTGACCAATGGATGGGAGATCGCAGGTATACCCCAGGGATTACCTCAGTGTCACTGCTCGACAGAGGCACAGCAAAATAATGGGCAAAGTATCCTTCAAACTAAAGGGGTGGCGAAAGCCACAAAACTCTGGGCTAGGCTTATAAATGCCCTTGGGCAGATAGCCTAGTATGAACCTATGAACCCAAGATCCTCTGCTAAGCTAAGAAACTGTGAGCCAGTAGAAGGTCTCAGAGGTAACCTTGGGAGGCAAAGCTTTAGTAAGTTTAGCAGCTTTAGCCCTAGAGAAAGCCTTAATGGACATGGATGCAGGAGGTCTGGCTGCACCACGTGCAGGAGTAGACTTGTCTAAAGGAATGGTGTCGGAAGGTTCCTGGACACCAGTTTCAGAAGGTAATTCAATAACCGACTTGGCCGGGGCCCTCCAGGGCAGAGGTAGTCAGTTGTGCGGTTTCGGTAATCTGAAGTACCAAGGACTCTTTCAGCCGAGACCCTCGCGGTAGGCCTGACAGTGGTTTCAGCCGAAACCGCTGCCCGCGTGTGTCGGTCCTTGTCCTTCCGTTTCTTAACTAAATGCAAAGTCGGAGTCTCCGACGGCATCTTGTAAGCAAAACTAGCCCCAAAGAATTCCTCTGCAAACTCCGACCGACGTCTAAGAGTTCGTCGGTTGAAGGAAGCACAGGCTGAACAGGCCGAGACGTCGTGGTCTGGGCCTAGGCAGGGGAGGCAGTAAGAGTGGAAATCCTTATGAGGTATTTGTTTCCCACAAGTTAAACAATTATTAACTTTATCTGACATCGGCTGAGGCAAGAAAGAGTCCCCAACGGGGTACTTAGCTTTTTCGAAGTCTTCGGTAGCTGAATCACAGGAGCTGGCCGACCGGCACTTGCGAACTGCTTCTGCTTCGGGCACCACGCAGCAAAAAAGACGGAGGAAAATGGCGTGGGCTGATGCTTTTATACCCCAGACGCTCTGACGTCGGGGAAAGTGCGACATCAGCCGAGGCCAGACCCAGACTTTGGAATCCGGCCGACCGAAGGGCTGCCTGTGGCAGGACAACCCATATGTGATGACTGCAGATGCATCCTTGAAGGACAGCATCCGACGCAGGAATCCAAGACTCTGGTATTCAGGCCGGCTCTGGTGGAATGAGTCCGTATGCTCCCTGGGATTTGCTTTCCATGGTGTGAATAACAAAATCTGATTCCATGAGCAATCCATTTAGAAATGGTCTGTTTTGAAATGGCTTTACCTTGGGAACTTGAAGCATAAGAAACAAACCATTGCTCTGATTTTCTGGTGTCCTTGGTTCTGTCCAGGTAAAAATGTAGTCTGTGTACATCCAAGGAATGTAAGATCCTTTCCCCTTTATTTTGAGGAGTGGGGAAAAAAGGTTGGCAAGTGGACAGTTTGATTTAAAGCCACTTTGGAAACCACCTTAGGCATGAAGGTAGGATTAGTCCTCAAAGATACCCTTGTCTTGATGAAAAATAATATAAGGTTCCACAGCCATAAGAGCTTGTAACTCTGAAACTCTCCTGGCAGAGGTTAGGGCTAACAAGATAGCTGTCTTCCAAGATAAAAACTTGATGTCAGAAGAGGCAGCAGGCTCAAAAGGAGGCAAGGTTAGTTTTTCCAAAACATAGTTGAGATCCCAAGCAGGAATGGGTGGAGATCTAGGAGGTCTTAAGTTCTTAGCTCCTCTGAGAAACTGTCTTATGAGCTGGTGGGAAAAGATGGGAGGGTCTGTATTATAATGAGCAGAAATAGCAGAGGCATGTATCTTAATGGAAGGGAAAGAGAGACCCTTATGTAAGAGATCTGTCAAGTAAAGTAAAATTAGGGTAATATTAGGAAGAGGATCAGAATCCTGAGCCTGCATCCAGGAACAAAATATTTTCCATTTTCCTGCATAAGATTTTCTAGTGCTATGACGTCTGGCTTCTAAAATGACATCCATAACCTGCTTGGGTAGGAAAGAAGAAATCAAAGGCCCTGGATTAACCAGGCCGCCAGGCTGAGAGTTCTGACATGAGAGTGTAGAACCTGACCCTGATGTTGGGACAGAAGGTTCGGAGACTGAGGTAAAACACAAGGGGGCTCCAGACATAGGTTTTTTAGAGTTGGATACCAAAACTGTCGAGGCCAATTTGGGGCCAGCAAGATTATCATCTTGGGCTTGTCCCGTTTTATCTTCAATAAGACCCGTGGAAGAAGAGGAAGAGGCGGAAAGGCATATCCCGAGAGGTTCCTCCAACTGAATGACAGGGCATCCACTTTCCAAGCTTCTCTGTGGAAAGTCCTGGTGCAAAAGTTCTGTAGTTGATTGAGATGGGATGCAAAGAGGTCTATGTGAGAACATCCCCAGACTGCTGTTATCATCCTGAATATTTTGGTGTCCAGCATCCACTCATGTGGATCCGAAAGGTTTCTGCTCAGACCGTCTGCCAGGAAATTTTGTTTCCCTGGTAGAAATTGAGCTTGAAGATCCAGATTGCAAGCTAGAGCTGTGTACCATAGATCCATGGCTAGTCTGCAAAGGGGGTAGAAATGAGATCCCCCTTGCTTGTTTATGTACCACATAACTGTGGTGTTGTCTGTCCGTAGTAGTAGTTGTCCTGGTTGTAAAAGATTCCTGAAGGCCAATAGAGCTTTCTGAACTGCTAACATTTCCTTTAAATTGATATGCAGGTGCTTCTGATCCTTTGTCCAAAGGCCCTGCAGACAATTGCCCTGAAAATGGGCTCCCCAAGCATAATCCGAGGCGTCCGTGGTTAGAACCTGAGTGGCAGGAGGCAGACGGAAGGGTTTCCCTTTGTTTAGAGCACATGCCCTGGACCACCAAAGAAATTCCTTTTGAAGGCAAGGAAGGACGGAGATCAGTATGTCTAAACTGTGGCAATGCTGAGACCATACACTTTTTAGGTACCACTGTACTTTCCTCATGTGTAGTCTTGCATATGGTACGAGAAGGTTGCAGGAGGCCATGTAACCCAAAGCCTGCATGGAATTCCTTGCAGATAGTTGAGTTAAAGTTGCCAAGGTTTTGAAAGTTGAAGCCAGCTGTAATTGTTTTTCGGATGTCAGAAACGCCATCTGGGTTGTGGTGTTTAGAATAGCACCCAGAAAAGTTATCTGTTGTGATGGTGTCAAAATTTACTTTTTTATGTTTACAGAGAACCCAGGAACTTGGAGGTTCTGTACAAATTCTAGATGTTGGAGTAAGACATCCTTGCTGTCAGCCTGAATTAGACAATCGTCCAGATAAGGGTAAATTTGAATTCCCTTGAGTCTGCAGTAAGCTACTACTAGAGCCAGGCATTTGGTGAAGACCCTGGGCGCAGTAGACAACCCAAAGAGCAGCGCAGAGAATTGAAAGTGCCTCGATCCGGCCTTGAACCCGAGGTATTTTCTGCGATCCTGCCCGATGGGAATGTGTAAATATGCCTCCTTTAAATCCAAAGTTACCATCCATGCATCTTTGGACAGCACTGGAAGTAGCTGCTGTAGAGTAAGCATCTTGAATTTTGGAATCTCTAGAAAGGTGTTCAAGACCGACAGATCCAGAATGGGTCTCCATGAGTTTTGCTTCCTGGGGACTAGAAAGAGCCTTGAGTAAAAACCTTTTCCCATCTCTGAAAGTGGAACCAGTTCTATGGCATTCATAGCCAAGAGAGTTTCCACCTGGTTTAAGGCCTCCGTCCATTGATGTTTTGGGAAGGTCTGGCCATCTGCTTGGCCTTGGCAAGGTATGAAAATGGAATTTGTAACCTCTTAAAACCACATCCAAAACCCACTTGTCTTGGGTTATTTGAGTCCAATTTTGATAAAAAAAGAGAGTTTTCCTCCGAGAGGGGCTTCCAGGCAAGAAGTTCCTGTAGCCCAACAGAGGGAGTCATTGAGTTTGTTTCCTTTGAGATTGTGACCTGTCCTCTCCTCCCCTAGGGGTGGAAGCAGTCCACTGTGTTGGTCTATAAGAAGCTTGTGTTTGAGGCCTTCCTCTGGAGCATCTATATCTACCCCTCTGAGGCCTATCTGAAGTGGGAAAGGACCAATTTTTTGAAGGCAAATTCCTGCTAAATCTAGGTGGCTGTACTTGTAAGAAATCTTTAACTGTGTGCATGGATTTCGCCTTATCCTCCATCTTTTTAATCACCTCTTCAGCTTTTGATCCAAACAAAACATTATGCTGAACAGGAGCATCCAATAATTTAGCCTTTACTTGTTCAGGCAAATTTTGTTCCTTTAGCCATGCATGCCTCCTAAGGACTGTGCCAGAGGCAGCAACCCTACAAGAAGCCTCCAAGGCATCAAATCCACAATGTAAACCATGCTTCCCAACTTGTTCAGTGGCATGCAGTAAGTCATGTAATTCCTTATCTGCACAGGCAGAAATGGAAGTAAGCTTTTGTTTTAAAACAGACAAGAGAAATTGCTGGTATTTCAGCATATGAAACTGACAGTTTAAAGCCCTAATGGACAAAGTAGCAGAAGTGTACACTTTTTTGCCCCATCTTTCTAAGGATCGAAAATCCTTTTCAGTAGGAATGGGATTTTTGGCAGAAGCGGCCTTAACTCCCTTAGGACCCTGAGAAATGGTTTCAGGGTCAGCAGAAGGGTTCTTGTATAAAAACTGGTGGGAATCAGGAACCCTGTAATATCTATCAGGCTTAACAGGAGCAGGAGGAAAAGAGTCAGGGGTTAAGTTAGCCTCCAAAAAGGCATAATCCACAATATCCAAAACAGGAGGACTAGCCAGGAGTCTATGTTGGGGAAGAAGAAGAAAATCCCTCAGTCTTTTCTTAGATTCCAAATACTCCTGTCCTTCCCAGTGGAAATGTTCCCTCATTTCATGCAAATTTTCCCCAAAAGAGAAATCCTCAGGGGGAGAAGCTGAAGGAATGGATTCCTCAGCATCAGAATCCTCATAAAGAGGGAAAGAATATTCCTGGTCAGAAGAAGAAACTGAGGAAACAGACGCCTGATCAGAGGGAATGATAATAAACATCCTGTCTTGGCCTTTTATCTGGAGGGGGATGTGAACCCCTAATCATAGTAAGTAAATCCTCCGCCATCTCGAGTAACTGTTTCTGTGACTTGGGAGCCGGTTCAGAAGGGGCCTGTGTTGCAGTCTTTGATTTAGAAGGAGTCTTTGCCTTTGTCTTTGGCTTTGCCTTTATTAGAAGCTGAGTAGGCCTGAAAACCCCTTCGGAAGCCGGTACCTGCACAGCGGCTCCGGACCCATCCGAAGGAGCATTGTCCGAAGGTCCTGCAATAGAAATATTTAAAGGCCTGGTTGGCTCCTCATGACAGTCAGTTTCGGCCATCGGTTCTGAAATGGACGATGACAGGGGCTGCAAAAGCACCTCACTGATGACGGCCGAACCTGAAGCTGGCTCCGCTTGTGCGCTATCCTCAGATTTGGTCCTCGGAGGCCTGTCTTTATCCTTGCGACGTTTGTGAACTCCGGTAGCCGGAACCGTATCCGACGACATTTTGTAGTTAAAGCGCCTACTGAAGTAATGAAAAGCAAAATCGTACCTTCGCTTAATTGTACGTTGATTGAATCTAGCACAAAACCGACAACTAGCTACATCATGGTCAGGGCCTAAGCAAGGAATACAGTAAGAATGAAAATCCTTATGAGGTATTTGCTTCCCACATGAAATACAATTAGTAACTTTTTCTGACATCGGAGTGGAGCAAGAAAAAGTTTCAACGGGGTACTTAGCTTTGAGTGGAGAAGAAAATCTTCGGACTGAAGTTTATCAGAAAAAATAGTCAGGAGTCAGCCGACTGGCACTTGCGAACTGCTATCACCGCACGGCAAGAAAGACTGGAGAAAATGGCGTCGGCTGTCAGCTTTGTACTCCTGGCGCTCTGACGTCAGGGAGCATGGTTGAACAGCCGACGCCAGACCCAGACTTTGGGATTCTGGCCGACTGCCGGCAGGGGAGAACCCTACAGTCATGACTGCAACAGTGAAACACGATGAACATCTTGCGGTAGGAGACTTTTTTTTTTTTTTTTTTTTTGGGGGGGGGAAAGGGTGTTCTCTTTCCAGGACACGGAGTACCCTTTTTGGATAATGGATAGGACCCATTGGTCTGTGGTGATGGATTGCCAGAGGTGGAGGCAGTGTGGAAGGTGTGCAGAGAGTGGTAGGTGGGCAAGGCAGTCAAGCATATTGGAATCTCCTCTATCTGCTCTGAGGAGGTGGTGCATTAGGTCTGGATAGGTTTACTGAGGGATGGTAAAGGAGAAAGTATGTAATTATCCAGGTTGCAAGGTTCAGTGTTAGAAGCCAAGGGTGCAGAATCTGGTTCTCCTGCTGAAACAACAGGGAAGGAGTCTGAGGCAGGTGCCATGGGGATAAATGACACTGCGCAGGAGGTGGTACCAGTGTTGGCGTGGCCAGTCTGGAGCAATCAAAAGCATCCTTGGTTTGTCCTATTTGATTTTTAGCAGTACTATGGAGAGCAGAGGCAGAGGGCGAAGGCATAGGCTGAGGTTTTTTCAAGCTGAAGGACAGAGCATCCACTTTCCAGGCTTGTTTGTGGTGAGACCTTGTGCACAATTTGTCCAATTGGCAGTTCTGGGGAGAGGCAAACAGGTCTATACCTGGGTTCCCCCATTTGCTTGTCACAACATGTTGAAGATCCTTGGCTCCAGTTTCCACTTGTGTGGGTCCATGAGACTTCTGCTTAGTCCGTCTGCCAGTGTATTTCATTTAACTGGCAGGAATTGAGCTTGTAGGTGCACTTGGTAGCTCAAGGCTGTGTTCCACAATGCCATGGCTAGACTGTAGAGGGGGTAAGAATGTGTAGCCCCCTGCATGTTTATGTACCACAACAGTGGTGTTGTCCGTCTTTACCATTAGTTGTCCTGGAAGAATGTGGTCCTTGAAAGCTTAGAGCATTCTGTACAGCTAACATTTCTTTTTGATTGATATGCAGGTGCATTTGACTTGGGTTCCATTTGCCCTGAATGCACTTCCCTGCCAAGTGAGCCCCCCCATGCATAGTCGGATGCGTCTGTTAGGGTTTGGGAGGCAGGGGGTGGTATGAAAGTTAGTACCCTGTTTTGTTGGCAGGCAAAGGAACTCTAGGGCGTAGGCAAGGTAAGATAGGAATCATTGCTTCTAGATCCCGAGAACGTTGACACCATAGGCTTTTTAGATACCACTGTAATTTCCTCATATGCAGTCTTGCATATGGAATTAGAAGAATCCAGGAGGCCATGAACCCCAAAGGCTTGCAGTATTTTTCTTGCAGACAGCGGGGGTTTTATGGCCACTTGTTTGAAGTTGGTTTTCAAATGAATTTGTTTCTCTGGCGTAAGATAAGCCATCTGGGAAGTTGTATTCAAGCTTGCTCCCAGGAACATAAATTTGTTGACTGGGTACCGGGTATGATTTCTTTTCATTTATGGTGTACCCCAGACAAGTTAGAACCGTTTGTACAACGATCACATGATTCAAAAGTACATCCTGGCTTTCTGCCTGAATTAGACAATCATCCAAATATGGGTATATTTGAATATTTCTTTGCCTGCAAAATGCAATAAAGTACAGTTTTGTACCTACCATAAATGTAGATGTTAGAGTGTACACCCTGCTGCAGTCATCACACTTGGGTTATCCTGTTGTCAGGCGGTCCCCGCAGTCGGCTGGAATTCCAAAGTCTTGGTCCGGCGTCGGTTGTTGTCGCTTCTTCCCTGACGTCAGTGCGCCAGGGGTATATATATTGCAACAGACACCATTTTTTCAGTTTTTGTTGCCCCAGATGTCAGGTGCCCCCAAAAAGGTGGTCAGTAATTAGTACCAAATTGAGTAAATTTTGCAAAAACTCAAAATCCCTCCAGCTATAAGCAAATACATCAGGAAGGTATTGTAGAGATTTTAGCCAGTTAGTTCAGAGGGGATGGAGGGAGGGTAACCTGGACTGCAGCAGGGTGTACACTCGAACATCTACATTTATGGTAGGTACAAAACTGTACTATGTTCATCGTGTTACCCTGCTGCAGTCATCACACTTGGGTTGAATCCCAAAGCTAAGGATGGGTGGAGGAATCAGAGGGTTATTGGAGGCTAGAAGGCCCTGCAGAACAGCAGTGGCAAAGCCAGCTCTAGTCTTAGAGTAAAGTGGTAAGTGATCGTGTTTGGTAAAGGTGTGTACTGAACTCGAAGTCGCAGCTTTCAAAATCTCCTTGGTTGGAACCCCCCTGAGGAAGGCTGTAGATGTAGCTGTTGCCCTGGTAGAGTGGGGCCTAATGGTAGCAGGAACTGGTTTTCCATGATGGGTATAGCAAAAGCGAATGCAATGTCCTATCCATTTGGAAATGGTTTGTTTTGATATAGCCTTCCCTTGTGAAGCTGTAGCATAGGATACAAAGAGCTGGTCAGATTTTCTGAAAAATAGAAGTTATGTTCTTACCATAACGTTCCATGTTAGTTGTCTTCTTCTCGCCTTCTTCTTGCTGGATGGGTTCGGAGCCGACCTCGGCTCCGACTCGGCCACTCTAAAGCTCGAGAGTTGGTTCCACCGGCTCGAGGCTCCCCTTATATCCCACAATGCTAGGCGAGCGTTACCTCAGATCTCGTTTGTAAGCTAACCCAGCTTATATCAATAACAGTATAACTGTAAAAGGAATCCACCTCTAACAGCAGGAAGAAAAAGGGTGACCTACATCCTGAAAAGAAAATATGCACAATAGCATATGACTAAGAAAGAGGTGGTAGAAAGAGAGGTCACGATCACAACTCCTCTAGGTCTGTCCAGGCCAGGGGGAAGGAGGGTGGGGCCTTAGAAGAAGGCGAAGAAGACAACTAACATGGAACGTTATGGTAAGAACATAACTTCTATATGTTAAGTTGTCTATCTCGCCTTCATTCTTGCTGGATGGGACCGCGTCCCTAGCACCTTGTCCCGGGTGGCCTAACGGAACAGACTCCTGAGAACAGTGGAACCAAAATTAGCTCTATGCCTAGAAGCTAAATCCAACTTATAATGGGAAATAAAAGTGTGAGGAGTAGCCCAAGTAGCAGCTGCACAAATGGTGTCAATAGGCAGTCTGTCTTGGAAGGCTAAAGAAGTAGCCAAAGCTCTGGTGGAATGGGCTTTAGGTTTATTAGGCAGTTTTTGGTGTCTAATCTCATAAACAAGGGTAATCAGAGATGTTAGCCATCTGGATAATGATACCTTTGAAACTGGAAGTCCTTTTCTGCTTTCCGCATAGGAGACAAACAGCTGATCAGATTTTCTGAATTGTTTCGTCCTGTCCAAGTAGTACCTTAATTGACGATGAACATCCAGGCAGTGTAATTTTGTTCAGACCTATTTGAATACTCTGGGAAAAAGACAGGAGGTCAATGCTTTGGTTTAGATTTGATGCTGAAACCACCTTAGGCAAAAGGACGGGTTAGTTCGTAAGGAAACTCTGTCCTTATGGAACAAAAGATAAGGAGAATGACAACTGAGTGCTTGAAGTTCTGAAATTCTTCTAGCTGATGTGATAGCCACCAGAAAGAGAGTTTTCCATGATAATAATTTCAAGGAACATGAAGCTGCAGGTTCGAAAGGGGAAAGAATCAAGGAAGCAAGAACTAAATTTAGGTCCCAAGGAGAAGGAGGATTTCTTATAGGAGGTCTGAGAAGAAAAACTCCTTTCAAAAAGGCTTTGCAAAGTTTGTGGGACATTAGGGCAGATTCAGAAATGCCCACATGAAAATTAGAAATAGCTGCCAATTGAACCTTAAGAGTAGATGGAGATGAACCTGCATGGAAGAGTTCAGCTAGAAAATCAAGGACTAGTTGGATGGAAGCGGTGAAAGGATCTATGTCCTTTCCTTGTGCCCAATATGAGAAGCGTTTCCACTTACTCAAATAAATCTTTTGAGTGGAAGATTTATGGGAAGCTATCAATATATTTCTAACCGAGTGAGATAATTGAGGAAGCCTGGCTACGGTCGGAACTGGAGGAACCAAGCAGTGAGGTTCAGAGAGGGGAGGGCGATGAAACTGACCCGACTGGTGGATCAAAGATCTGGAACTAGGTCCAGATGCCACGGTCGCTCAAGAGAAACGATGTAGAAAGGGGAACCATACTTGTCGAGGCCAGTAAGGAGCAATGAGGATCAATGAGGCCTTCTGAGCGATAGCTTTCTGTATTACTTGAGAGATCAGGGGGAAAGGAGGAAATGCATACAGAAGTCCCTGGGGCCAAACTTGGACTAGAGCGTCTCTGCTGGGTTGGCCTGGTAAAGGGAATAGAGTGAAGTATTCTCTGCACTTGCTGTTTTGGGGAGTAGCAAAAAGATCGCAGCAAGGCTGACCCCACTTGAGAAAAATCTCTCTCACTACAGAGTCTTTCAGAGACCACTCGTGAGGCATGAGTATAGCTCTGCTCAATTTGTCCGCAATGTAATTGGACTTCCCGGGGATGTGCGTTGCTATCAGAAAACGCTGAGAAGAAATCGCCCATTGCCACAGTCTGAGTGCTTCTCGACACAGGGGGTATGATCTGGTTCCGCCTTGTTTGTTGATGTACCACACTACAGACATATTGTCTGTCTGGATAGCAATCG
This sequence comes from Protopterus annectens, assembly GCF_019279795.1. Lineage (NCBI taxonomy): Eukaryota > Metazoa > Chordata > Ceratodontiformes > Protopteridae > Protopterus > Protopterus annectens. The sequence continues at coordinate 911,288,144 of NC_056733.1, forward strand.
TTCCCAAGGGAAGAGAGTCTTGAAGGGCTTGCAACGCTAAAAGCACTGCTCTCATCTCCAGAACGTTTATGTGCAAGTGGCATTCGTTTGGTTGCCATGTGCCCTGGACTGTCCTGCCCTGATAATGCCCCCCCCACCCGATCAGGGAGGCATCACTGAAGGATCCGCATGTGGTATCTGGCCAATGGGAGGACAGGTATGGCCGCTGCCATGATTCCCAACACTTTTAGAACTAACCTGGCTTTGGCTCTGTTGTTGTTGAGAAGAAGTGACACCAATTTGTGAATGTCTAATATCCTTTGGTTCGTTAGCGTTGCAGACATGTTTATAGTATCTAAATTTGCGCCTATGTAGGTAATAGTACGACAAGGCGACAAAACAGACTTTTCGCAATTTATTGAAATACCCAGTTTTTGACAAACACGAAAAGTATAATCTCTGGCCATCAGAAGGAGATGCTTGGTGGGAGCTGTGAGAAGCCAGTCGTCCAAATATGGAAACACCTGGAATCCTTGTCGTCTCAGGTGAGAAGCTACCACTGCCATGCATTTGGTAAACACCGGAGCAGTGGTGAGACCAAAGGGCAGGGCCCTGAATTGAAAATGACTGGTTCCCAGCCTGAAGCGGAGGAATCTTCTGGAGCGTCTGTTCATTTTTATGTGATAGTACGCATCCTGAAGGTCTATAGAGCACATCTAGTTTCCTTTCCCCAATAGGGGAAGAATGGATTGCAGCGTGACCATCCGAAATCTTGTTTTCTTGACTGATCTGTTCAAGATACTGAGGTCCAAAATTGGTCTCCAGTCCCCTGTTTTCTTTGGAACCAAAAAGAACCTTGAGTAGATTCCGGATCCTTGTTGGTCTGCTGACACTGGCTGAATTGCTCTTTTTGCAAGCAGTTTTGAAATTTCCAAAGCTGCTATATCCCTTTGAGCGGGTGGAACATCTGGAAGGGATCTTTTTGACTGATTTGGAAAACAAAGAAAGGGGATAGAATAGCCTTCGGAAATGATGGACTGTACCCATTTGTCTTGAGTCAGGGATAGCCAGGCTTCTGGGTACAGTGACAATCTTCCCCCGACTGCCTCCGAAGATGGGCAGCCGGACAACACCTCAGGGATGCTGAAAGGGCTTGTCAGGAAAGGCTTCCCGATTGCCCTGGTTCTGCGGACCCCCCCTGCCCCTAGGCGGCGTCTACCATTGTTATTCCCACCTCTGCCTCTGGTAGGAAAACGACTCTGTGCGTCAGGCGAAGTCCCTTGAGATTGTTTACGGAACCACATCTTCCCACCCTTCTGGCCTTTGGGGTAAGGCCTAGAAGGAGTCGAAAACGGACTCCGGCGGCAGAAAGGGTCTTGCCATCAGTCTCGCACCTAGTCAGGGTTTCTTTCACTTGAGGACCAAAAGAGATGATCCATCAAAGGGGAGTTCGTGAAAGACGTCTTGAAAGGTTCCAAAGTTGCATAGCCGCATCCAGGCGTGCCTACGTAAGGCTACCCCTGTCCCTGCGGCTCTGCTCGCTCCATCGGCCGCATAAGAGAGGAGGCATGGAGGAGTTGGAAATGGAATTAGGATAGCCAGCTGCGTGTTCATTTTCTCTTGGAAACCCGCAGCTGTAGGGTCCTTCAACATTTCACTCGCTTCCTTGACCAAGTCCCTTTGAAGACGAGTGAAATGGCACAGGTAATTCAGCGACGCATGGTAAATGTCGCTGAGGAGAACATCCGCTTCCGTACCTATCCATGGACCTAGATTCCTTGTTAGGTGGATGGACAGGCACTGAAGGATCAGCCAGTTCCTTCTTTGTGGCAGCAGCTACCACCATAGCATCCACAGAAACTCCTTTTGATAAAAATTGCTTGTCTGATGGAGCTGTGATGAATTTGGAGGGTCTCCTGGGAGTGGGGTCCACTGAATCAGGAGCCGTCCATGCCTTCTTAGCTACCACCTGCATGAGGGGGTCAAGGGGGGACACCCAGGAGGTGGAAGGACGAGAGCCAAACGCCTCAAGATACACAGATTCGTCCTCCGAAGGGTTGAGGGCTGGCCAATTTACCCTCTGTTTAAGGATCTCCAGAATGTCTGCAAATGAGACATCTTCAGAAGGGGAACGGGGAACCCTCAGAATCATCCAGATCTGTGTCCGGCGTGATAGACTCAGGTGAGTCAATGTGCTTCCTCTTGCACTTCCTCTTCCGAGGGGGCTCTTCTGCCAAATCAGGAGAGGCCTCGGAAGAGGATGAAATCCCCAAAGGGGGCTCCTGAGGAGCTGGCTCTCTGCGGTCCGGGATGAGGGAGTGAGTCGACTTACCCTGAGGCAGCATAGAGGGAGGGGCTGACGGAGCCGACTGTGGAGTAGAGCCAGGCTCTAACACACTCCGCATGACCTCGAATGCCCCCCTGTCAGGCAGAGCCAGAGGTCCCCGCTCCGAGGAGCTAAGGACCCCCCTCGGCACCGACAGTGATGGCTCCGAGGCCGATGTCGGAGCCGAACTCACCAGCGCCAAGCACCGAGAGGGAGAGGGGTCGGACAAGGGTCCGATGCCACTCACCCCTCGAGCCGACGAGGGAAGCCGCGCCGAGATTCCTCAAAGAAGAAATCGGAGCCGACGACGGCCGAAGACAATTGTCTCGGCTCGGTGACCACAGTCTCGATTCCGACGACCGGCTCCGAACTCAAAAGAGTCGAAGGAGGAAAGAGTTGATGGACCGGGGCAGGCACCGACTGATGAGTCGGGCTCTGAAGCATCTGGGCTAGTGCCTCGGACTTAAGTAGTCGACTCACCACCCTCTGAAGGTCATGATCGGAAAGCCTCGATGACCTAGAGGAATGAGACCTTTGGCTCCGTTCAGACAGCAGGGGAGATCCTGGAGCCGAATGAACGGAGCCAAGAGAAGGTGACCTAGACCTCTTTCTGGTTGTCTGTTCTGACGATCTTGTCGGAGCCGACACGGGTACCTCGATAACCTCGGCTCCGGCGAGCCGAGGAAGCCACAGAAACTGTGGACTGAGTCTTATCGGCTCCAGCCAGAGCCGATAAAGGCAAAGGTTGAACAACCTGAGGTCTCGGCTCAGAAGCCGGAGCCGAAGACCTCGATGCCTTAGAGGGCTTCCCTGTTGAAACTGACAGGGAATCCTCTGGCTTTAACAAGCCTCTGAGAATCAGCTTGTTTTTTTCTCTCCTGCAGGACCCTGGGGCTGAAGCCATGGCACACAGCACAGGAATCCTGCAGGTGCAAAGGCCCTAGACAATAGACACAAGAAGTGTGAGCGTCTGTCAGAGACATTTTCTGACAGCACGCATCACACTTCTTGAATCCAGAGACCTTTGCTTCCTTTGACATTTCAGTAACTGACAGGTGTACACTAACACACACCCAAACACACAGTTATACCCTGTCAGAAAAATTATTTATACTAAAATAATTACAAATTTAGTAAAATACTAATAATTAAGCACAAAAAAGTTAAAGTAAAACTACACAAACACACCCTAGGGAAGGGAAGGCCAAAGGCCCAAGGGAAGAACCAACGGTTCTTTTAACAAGAAACGGGGAAAAATTAGGGTCGGGGATAAAGATATATATCCTACACTAATTTAGGAAGAATTAAAGTTAAAAGGGGAAAAAAAAGAGTAACTTTTTGAATAAAAAGCTAACACTCACCAGGAACCGGTAGAAGCAACCAACCTCGAAGCTGTAGCGGCAAACGAGATCTGAGGTAACGCTCGCCTAGCATTGTGGGATATAAGGGGAGCCTCGAGCCGGTGGAACCAACTCTCGAGCTTTAGAGTGGCCGAGTCGGAGCCGAGGTCGGCTCCGAACCCATCCAGCAAGAATGAAGGCGAGATAGACAACTTAACATCCTTAGTTTTATCCAAGTAGTAACGAAGTTGTCTGTGAATGTCCAAGGAATGCAGGAGTCTTTCTCCTTTGTTCTGTGGATTTGGGAAGAAGGTGGGCAAGTGGAAGGTTTGATTTAAAGCCACACTGGAAACCACCTTACGCATGAAGGAAGGATTAGTTCGTAGAGAAACTCTGTCTTGATGGAAAATGAGGAAAGGTTCCACTGCCATTAGTGCCTGCAGCTCTGAGACTCTTCTAGCTGAAGTTATTGCTAGCAGCAGGGCAGTCTTCCATGATAGAAACTGTAGATCTGCACAGAAAGCTGGTTCAAAGGGAGGTAGCGTAAGTTTTTCCAGAACAAAACTGAGGTCCCATGTTGGTGTAGGTGCTCTCCTGGGGGGCCTAATGTTTTTTGCCCCTCTGAGGAACTGTCTTAGAAGTGGATGCAAAAATAAGGGTGGATCCGTGTTGTAGTGGACTGAAATAGCTGATGCATGGATTTTAATGGAAGAAAAAGAAAGTCCTTTGTGTAACATCTCAGTTAAGTACTGTAGAATCTGAGGCAAGTGACGCTGAAGTGTGTCTTGGTCTTCAGCTTGGTTCCAGGCAAAAAACCTTTTCCATTTGTCCGAATAGGCCTTCCGGGTGCTGGGCCTCCTAGCTTCCAGAATAACATCCATAACTGCTTGGGGAAAGAGGAGCTGGCTGGATGCTTAGGTGATTTGCCATGCAGCCAGATTTAAGGTTTTGAGCTGGCTGTGAAGAATCTGATTGTTTTGCTGTGTGAGCAAATGGGCAATTTGTGGTATGGGCCCTGGGCTATATTCCTCAAAAGTGGGTACCAGTGCTGGCGTGGCCAGTCTGGGGCTATGAGTATCAGTCGTGGTCTCTCCTTTCTGACTTTCAAAAGCACCTTTGTGAGGAGAGGCAATGGAGGGAAGGCATATACTGTCAGGTTTTTCCAACTGAATGAGAGTGGGCCCACTTTCCAAGCTTGGTGGTGCAGTGTCCTTGTACAAAATTTTGTTAGTTGATAGTTTTGAGGACTGGCAAACGGGTCTATGTCTGGAAGGCCCCATTTTTGAGTTATCATTGCAAATACTTGTGAATCCAGTTTCCACTCATGGGGATCCATGATGTTTCTGCTGAGGTAGTCTGCCAAGGTGTTCTTTTTTCTTGGCAGGAATTGAGCTTGTAACTGAACTTGGTAAGCCAGAGCTGTGTTCCACAAGGTCATTGCTTGCCTGCATAGAGGGTAGGAGTGTGTACCCCCTTGCTTATGTACCACATTACTGTGGTGTTGTCCGTCCTTATTGTAAGTTGTCCTGGATGTAATAGTTTCTTGAAGGCTGTCAGAGCATTCTGTACAGCTAGCATCTCTTTCTGACTGATGTGCAGATTCCTTTAATCTGCAGTCCATACGCCTTGAACGCACTGTCCTGCCACGTGTGCCCCCCAGGCGTAGTCCGATGCATCTGTTGTCATAGTTTGCCTGGCTGGGGGCAAGATGAAAGTCTGACCCTTGTTGAGGTGACATGCCTGTGACCACCATAGAAACTCCTGTTGTAGGCAGGGAATGAGAGATATCATTGTGTCCAAGCTGTGGCTGTGTTGAGACCATACGCCTTTTAGGTACCACTGTAATTTCCTCATATGCAGCTTTGCAAATGGTATTAGTAGTATGCAAGATGCCATGAAGCCCAAGGCCTGCAGAATTTCTCTTGCAGGTAGTTGGGTCTTTGTTGCCATTGTTTTGAAATATTGAGTCAGTTGTAGTTTGTCTGGCGTCAGATAAGCCTTCTGGGCCGTTGTATTCAAGTTGGCACCCAGGAATGTCATTTTGTGAGGGTATTCGTTTTGATTTCTTTTCGTTTACTGTGTACCCCAGGCAACTTAGAAGATGTTTTACAAAAGCCAGATGTTGTAAGAGGATGTCCTTGCTTTCTGCTTGGATGAGGCAGTCGTCCATGTATGGGTATATTTGAATTCCTCTTTGTCTGCAGTATGCAATTACTGGTGCCAGGCATTTTGTGAAGACCCTGGGCGCAGTAGATAAGCCAAAGGGCAGTACAGAGAATTGGTAATGGGTTGAACCTGCAATGAAACGGAGGTATCTTCTGCAACTTTGTCTGATAGGGACATGCAGGTATGCCTCCTTGAGGTCCAACGTTACTAGCCATGCTTTCTTGCCCAACATGGGAAGAAGCTGCTGTAGTGTTAGCATCTTGAATTTGGGTACTTGTAAGAAGGTGTTTAGAATTGAAAGGTCCAGAATTGGTCTCCAGGCATTGTCCTTTCTGGGAACTAGAAAGAGTCTTGAGTAAAATCCTTGGCCTTGCTCTCGAGTAGGTACCAGTTGAATGGCTCATGTCCATGACAGCTGTAATTTGTTTTTGTGCCTCTGCCCATTGATTTTGTGGCAGGTTTGGCATTCCTTTTATCCTTGGCAAGGTGTGGAAATGGAATCTGTATCCTCGTGAAATTATGTCTAGGACCCATTTTTCCTTTGTGACAATGTGCCAGTTGTCTGAAAAAAGTGTGAGTTTTCCTCCCAAGGGGGCTGTAAAGAGAGTTGCTTGGCCAGACAAGGTGCAAGTCATTGAGTTTGCCTTCTGGTAGGTTGGGACCTGTCTTCTCCACCCTTCTGTGTTGCAGTGCCCCACTGTCGAGGTTTGTACTTGGCTTGTGGTTGTCCTCTGCCTCTTGGACATCTGTATTTACCCCTCTGTGGTCTGTCAGTAGCTGGAAAGGACCAATTTTTTGTTGGCCAATTTCTGCTGAAGCGAGGGGGCTGTACCTGTAGGAAATCTTTGACTGTCTGCATAGATTTTGCTTTATCCTCCATTTTAAGACTTCTTCTGCTTTAACTCCAAAAAGAACATCCTGCTGTAAGGGAGCATCTAGAAGCTTTGCTTTAACATGATCAGGCTGAGTTTGTTCCTTTAACCAAGCATGCCTACATATAACAGACCTAGTGACAGCTGCTCTGTAGGAGGCCTCCAGAGAATCAAACCCACATTGTAAGGTGTGTTTGCCCACCTGTTCAGTTGCATGCAACAGATCCTGCATTTCTTTCAATTCAGACTGTTGAGGGAGAGTGGTGATTCTTTGCTTTAACTGAGAGATTGGAAATTGCTGATACTTAAGCATGTGAAATTGGCAATTTAGTGCCCTCATAGCTAGAGTGGCTGAGGTGTAAACCTTTTTCCCCCACCTGTCTAGTGCTCTGGAATCCCTTTCAGAGGGTACAGGATTTTTTGCCATAGAAGCCTTAGCCCCTTTGGGACCCTGGGAGATTGTCTCTGGGTCAGCAACAGGACTTTTATATAGAAATTTATGGGAATCAGGCACTCTGTAGTATCTGTCAGGCTTGGCCGGAGCAGGAGGTAGAGAATCTGGATTCAAACTGGATTCTAAGTAAACATCATCCACAATGTCTAACACGGGTGGGATGGCAAGTGGTCTGTGCTGGGGGAGTAAAAGAAACTCTCTGAGCCTTTTCTTCGAGTCAGAGTAGTCCTGACCTTCCCAGTGGAAATGTTCCCTCATGGTGTGTAAAGTTTCCCCAAAGGAATAGTCTTCAGGAGGAGAAGCTGAGGGAATGGAATCCTCAGCATCAGAATCTTAATAAGGGGAGGAATAATCTTGTTCTCCAGAGGAGGCTGAAGAAATGGACACTTGTTCAGAGGATGCATAATCTTCCTCTTCTCTAGGCCTTTTGTCAGGAGGAGGCTGGGAACCCCTGATTAAAGAGATCAAATCTTCAGCCATTTTGAGCATCTGTTTCTTAGGCATGGGGCCTTGAACAGGGGACTAACGTGCAGTCCTTGTAGATTTAATAGGAGTCTTCGTCTTAGGATACGCTTTAATGGTAAGCATCATCGGTCTGAAAATGCCTTCAGAAACCAAAGGCGTTTCAGCAGCACCGGCATCTTTATCAGCAATGTCGTCAGTAGGGCCTGAACAAAATGGTTGTGTTGGCCTGGTACAGTCAGTCAAAAGTTCCGAAGCGGTCTCTGGTTCCAAATCTGTGGTAGTCAGGGGCTGCAGAGCCTCACTGAGGACCGGAGACCGGACCAGCCGAGGCCTCGGAATCTGGCTTAGGCCTGGGCTGTCTGTCCTTATCCTTGCGTTTTTTGTGCACGCCGGTAGTCGGTTGCTCCGACGGCATACTGTAATTAAATTTTCTACCGTAGTGCCGTGCAAAATCAAAGCGTCTTTTAAAAGTATGTTTATTAAACCTAGCACAAAAACGACAACTAGTGACGTCGTGGTCTGGGCCTAGGCAAAAGTATGCAATAAGAATGAAAATCCTTATGAGGTATTTGCTTCCCACAAGAAATACAATTGTTAACTTTTTCTGACATTGGTCTGAGGCAAGAAAAGTTTCCCCAACGGGGTACTTAGCTTTATAGAAGACTTCGGTCTGAAATTCGAATTCGAAAATCTCAGGAGTCCGACCGGCACTTGCGACTGCTTCTGCTTCGGGCACCGCACGGCAAGAAAGACTGGAGAAAATGGCGTCGGTTGCAAAATATATACCCTGGTGCAGTGACGTTAGGGAAGAAGTGACAACAACAGACGCCGGACCAAGACTTTGGAATTCCGGCAGACTGTGGGACCGCCTGACAACAGGATAACCCAAGTGTGATGACTGCAGCAGGGTAACACGAACATCTGGAGCTAGGCACTTTGTGAATACCCTGGGCGCAGTAGACAAGCCAAATGGGAGTGCAGAGAACTGATGGTGCGTTTAGTCTGCTTTGAAGCGTAGGTATCTCTGCTTGTCTCCTGCATCACCTGCATCTCTGATTGTCTCCTCTCTACTCCTCATTCACTTGTGTCTGCCCCGCTACGCTTCCCTACCCTGCCCCCAATTCCCACCTACCCCCAGTGGTCCTACCTTTATACACACCAAGCCACACCCCTTCCTCATCCCACCTACTTGTTAACTACTCACATCCTGCACCTAACCACACCTTTCCTCCCACACATATGTCACTACTACTCTCTACTACTGGTTACTTCACCCCCAACCATCTTTGACTCCTTCCTTCCTATAATTCTTCCTGCTTTTTCTACCTGGCCCCCCTTATCCTTTTTCAACCACACAACAAGAAGTTCATATTAACATTCTTCTAAGGATGCCTACTATATCCAAAGTCCCCACTCTTAATGTCTCCCTCATATTAATCTTCTTACCCATCCTTACCTCTGCCTACCTCCTCACCCATTCTGAGAAACCCAATTTATTCCTCACTAACCTCCCTCCAAAACACATTACCACACCAAATATAGTCTACTCCCACAAACACATAAACATAACTTTCTCTCCTTGTTACTTGTCACCGCAATACCATTGATGTATCCATATAAAGCTACTGAACCTGAACACAAAGAAATGGAAACTTCTCTTAAATCCCACATATCCCCATATCCTCACCCACAAAACATCTCTTAAAGGATGGGGACATACACCCTAATCCAGGCCCTACCATAGCAGTTTCACTAAATAACCATCCCACATCCGACCAAAATCCCACTAGTCTAAATAAACATACTAACTCCCTACTAATAGCGCACCTAAATACTCGCAGTATAAACAAAATCGCCCACATTCACGCTCTACTTGAAACTCACTCAATTGACATTTTCTGCCTTACAGAAACTTGGTTAAAGCCAGGAATCAAGGATAACGAAATAATTCCTCCTGGTTTCAACATTCTAAGGCAGGACCGCCTAAAGCGTAAGGGAGGAGGAGTAGCACTCCTTTACAAAAATGGACTCCAGATCTCCTCTATTAATGACATCCCACCCTTGCAAAATAAAGCTGAAATCCTTCTCTCTAAACTGCAGATTAACCTTAAAAAATCCATCTATATAATTTGTCTCTATTTACCCCCTGGTAAAAACAACATAATTATTGAAGAAATCCTCGGATGGGTGTCTACAAACTACCCACAGGAAACAATAGTACTAGGTGACTTCAATTACGACTGGAAAACCATTAATACCATTAACCCCTCCACACACATTAATCTTCATGGTTTTACCCAAACTATCAACCAAACGACCAGAATTAACAAATCTAATAACAAAGAAAGTACCTTAGACTGGATACTCACAAATAAAGACCCAACCACTTACAAGGTGGGTACCTTACCAGACGATCTTAGTGATCACATGCTTACCTACATAATAAGACAAAAAAAATGATATCTTTATCACCCCAACATATAGAACAATTCGGTCTAAGAAACAATTCAACCCCGAACTCTTCCAGAACGAACTTAGAGCTTGTGATTGGAAACCTGTTAAAAACCTTCCACCCAATGAAGCTGTGACATATTTTAACTCACAATTTCTTGCTATCCTAGATAGGCATGCGCCCCAACGATCTATAAGAATGAAATTCAAACCATCCCCATGGCTAACACTTGAAACTAAGAATAAAATACTACAAAGAAATAAGGCTTGGCATAACTGGAGAACTAACAGAACCTCTCCTGATAGACAAATCTTTAGACAATTAAGAAATATAACAAAAAGGGCTATACTATCTGACAAAAAGAACTACTATAGCAAGCTTCAACAAACTCACCAAAAGCAACCTCAGAAATTCTGGGCAAGCATCAATAGTCTCCTTAAACCTGGTCACTGTAGTACACCATCTCCTCATGATGCTGACCAAAACACCCCACTCCAAACTGCGAATAATTTCAACACCTACTTTACAGAGACCATCCAGTCCTTGGCTAGCCAGCTTTCTTCTGATAATATGAACCAAACTTCCCATAGTTCTATAACCCTACCAACTTTCACATTCCACCCCATCTCTACTAACTCTATCTATAAAATCCTCATAAAGCTTAAACCTTCTTCCCCCTCAGCAGACCAACTACCTGCTGAGTATCTGCAAATAGCAGCAAATTCCATTGCCTTTCCCATATCCATCCTACTAAATAGAACCATTAATGAAGGTATCATCCCAGATATTTGGAAGGTCTCCCATATCATCCCACTTCATAAAGGTGGAAAATCCACTGACTATTCTAACTACAGACCAATAGCTCTTCTTTCACCCTTAGCTAAAGTCATGGAAAAATGTATTCACCATCAGTTACTTAACCACTTAATGAAACACAATATTTTGGCTACTTGCCAACATGGCTTTAGGCCATTTCACAGCACCACCACCGCCCTTCTATCCTTCACTGATACCATCAATAAAAACCGTAATAACAGCACCCTCTCTTCTGCTCTCTTCATCGACTTGTCAAAGGCTTTTGATATGGTCAACCATCCCCTACTGATAAATACCCTTGAACTTCTGGCTCTCGACCCCTCAGCTATCCAATGGTTCAAATCTTACCTTAACAATAGGCAACAAGCAGTTGTCTGGCAAAATAAACTATCATCCCTTCTACCAGTCTCCATAGGAGTCCCCCAGGGCTCAATTCTAGGACCTCTTCTTTTTTCTCTCTTTATCAACGACCTTCACATTGCAGTCCCTGAGGCCACCTGTATTCAATATGCTGACAATTCCACACTTATATGCTCTGCTAGCTCCACCTCTGACCTCCACTACATAACCCAAAGGGTATTTAACATGGTTGAAGAATGGTTCCTAAAACGTTGCCTTCTTCTCAATGCCAAAAAAACCAAGCTGCTACTATTTCCACCTACCAATAGGTCCCCACCTATTGATCTCTATTGTATCTAGCAAAGGCACCCTGATAACACCTGAACAATCTACCAAACTGCTAGGAGTGACTATCGACAACAACCTCTCCTATGATATTCACATTAACAACACCATACAAGCAGTGAACAGAAAAATTGGTTCCTTATACAGAATCAAACCTTTCCTTACTCCTCAAGCCAGAACCACCATTGCCCACTCTCACTTAATCTCTACACTTCTCTATGCTTCATCTATTTATACTAATTTAAAAAGAACTAACCTCCAAAAAATTTCTCATGCCTATAACAATATCGCCAGGTTTGCTACCAGCAAACCATACAAGACACACCATTGTCTTAATCTTAAGCAACTCAACTGGCTTGAATTACCTAACTTACTAACATTTTTCCAACTCATCATTGCTCATAAAATCTTTTATCAACCTAAAAATACTCAGATTCTCACTAACCTTATCACCCCATACACAAATCTAACTTCACTTCGTTCCTCTACTAGATTACTTGTCTGTACTATGAAGTCTAATAACTTGTCAGGTGATAGCATTTTCTCAAACACTGTTGGTAAACACTGGAACCTCCTACCAACAGACCTAACTCAAATACCATCCCTTTCTCTCTTTAAACTAAGACTCAAACTTCACCTAAAATCTCACTGGATGTGCCCCTGCACAAACCCTGACTAACTGCTTCCTCTTTCACTTCTTTCTTCCTACTCCCTAGGGTCCACTTTGACCCTTTACCCCACTAATGTAGATTACTGATCTCATTTCTTTGCTCTCTGACTTTTCCTCTCTTCTACCTACTTCCTCTTCAACCTTCCTATTTCTCTCCTGTTTACAAAGGTTTGCATATAATTTTAATATTTACAAAAAAAAAAAAACACATTATTATTCTTTTTCTTTTGTTTGATCAATTTACTTATTTTTTTCCCTCCATACTCTGATTTTCAATGTTTAAAATTGCTAATGTAATTTCCAATATTAATCTTTATTTTGTATAAATGTTTTGTCTGGAGCTTTTCTCCCCGGGCCTCTACTGAAAATGGACATGTATCCAGTTAGACTAGCCCGGTCAACAAATGTAAAATAAATAAATAAATAGATTCTGCAAGATTGCCCAATTGGGATGTGCAGGTATGCTTCTTTTAAATCTAGTGTTGCCAACCAAGCATCTTTGCCTAGCATAGGAAGCAATTGGTGAATTGTCAGCATCTTGAATTTTGGAATCTCCAAAAAGGTGTTTAGACAGGTCCACGATAGGATGCCATGAATTGTCTTTTCTGGGTACCAGGAAAAGTCTCGAGTAGAAACCTTGTCCCTTTTCCTCTTCTAGTACCAGCTGAATAGCCCCCATGCTTGAGAGAAAGTACTTGTTTTTGGGTCTCTGCCCACTGATTTGGCGGTAGGTCCGGCCACCCGCTTGGTGTTGGCAATGTGTGGAAGTGAAATCTGCATCCCTGGGACACTATTTAAAACCCATTTGTCCTGGGTAATGAGTTCCCAATTCTTTGCATGAAGAGCAATCTTTCCCCCCACAGGGGCAGTCTCAGTTGATAAGTGCTTGGAAATTTTAAAAGGAAGTCATCGAGACTGTTTACTATTTGGGGGGGGGGGGTTATTACCAGATTTGGAAGTGGAGGCCCCCCACTGCTTAGTCCTGTATGTCCCCTGGGTCTGAAACTTGGGGTTTTGCTGTCTGGGTTTGGCTTGAGAAGACCTGGAAGGGGCTGGAAAGGACAAATTCTTAGAGGGACAGTGCCTACTAAATCTAGGAGGCTGAACTTGTAAGAAATCTTTAACAGTCTGCATATATTTAGCTTCATCTTCCATCTTTTTAAGAACCTCCTCAGCCTTGTTGCCAAACAGGTGGTCCTGATTTAAGGGAGCATCCAACAATTTAGCTTTAACATGATCAGGCAAAGATTGCTCCTTAAGCCAAGCATGCCTTCTGAGCACAGACCCAGTAACAGCAGCCCTGCAAGAGGCCACTAATGAATCAAAACCACATTGCAAAGTATGTTTTCCAACTTGCTCAGCAGAATGCATTAAATCCTGTAATTCTTTATTTTCCAGAGTCAGGAATCATAATTTTTTGTTTAAGCAATCCAATAACATGTTGCTGATACTTTAACATATGAAACCGGCAGTTTAAACTCCTAATGGCAAGGTTGCAGAAGTGTAAAACCTTCTTACCCCATCTATCCAGCGCCCTGGAGTCTCTATCAGAAGGGGTAGGATTTTTAGCAGTAGAAGCCTTATGCCCCTGGGCCCATGTGAAATAGTCTATGGATCCGCAAAAGGATTTTTAAAAAGGAACTTGTGGGACTCTGGGATCCTGTAGTATGTCAGGTTTTCTGGGAGCAGGCAAAGAATCGGGGGTCAAACTAGATTCCAAAAAAGCATCAACAATGTCTAGTACAGGAGGAATAGCTAAAGGCCTATGCTGAAGTAGGAGAAGGAAATCCCTACGCCTCTTTTTTTGAATCAGAAAAATCCTGGCTTTTCCAGTGGAAATGCTCCCTTAGAGTATGTAAGGTTTTCCCAAAAGAAAAGGGGAAGCAGAGGGAATGGAGTCCTCTGCATCTGAATCTTCATAAGTAGATAAGGGCAAATCCAAATCATCAGAAGAATCAGAAAAAACAGAATCCTAGTCAGAAGATTCATAATCAACTTCAGTCCTAGGCCTCTTAGAAGGGGGGGGGGGGGGTTGGCTACCCCTGATTAGAGTTATTAGATCTCCAGCCATTCTTATTTGTTTTTTTTAGGCATAGAGGCCTGAGCATGTGGCCTGGGCATCGTGTTTTTTTAGGCATGGTTCGAGATTTAGGCCCAAGTAAAGGAGGAGGCTTCTGTTTAATATGCAAGTCCATAGGCCTGAATACACTCTCAGAAGCCAGTGCCTGCACATCGGCTCCGGAACCATCCAAGGAAGACACATCCGCGGGTTCCATAGTTGAAGCATCTTGTGGCATACCGGACTCTGAATGGGTCTCAGTAGAGGCCTGCAAAATCAGAAGTAGCAGGTATCAGGGGCTGCGAAAGTGCCTCACTGAGTACCGGCGAACTGGCTTAGAAGAAGCGTCATCGGCAGTTTTGGACCTCGGCGGCCTGTCTTTATCTTTGCGTTTTTTTGGAATCCCGGTAGTAAGATGGCTAACCGATAATTCTGGATAATTAAACAGAGAACCAAAACATTTAGAGGCGAAAATATACAGACGACGGATAGTGTGCTGATTAAATAAAGCACAAAATCGATAGCAAGGTACGTTGTGGTCAGGGCCTAAAGCAAGGAATACAGTATAAATGAAAATTTTTATTTGCTTTCCATAAGTAATGCAATTATTAACTTTTACTGTCATCTGTAAGGCGCAAGAAAAAGTTTCCCCAATGGAGTACTTAGTTTTAGTTGAAGACTTCGGTTCTGAAACTCGAAAACGAAAATTTCAGGAGTCTGCCGACCGGCACTTACGAACTGCTTCTGCTTCGGGCACGCACGGCAAGAAAGACAGATGTAATGGCGTTGGTTGCATCTTATATACATCTGACGTCGTGGAAGAAAGGACAGCAACCGACGCAGGACCCAAGACTTTGTTAATCAGGCCAACTGAGGGCTACCTGCAAGCAGATAACCCAAATGTAATGACTGCAACAGTGAAACATGATGAACATCCTGGAGTAAACTACTGATGGGGGGGGTGGGGGCCGGCTCGATGGACGTTTATGAAGCAGCTTGGAAATCTCTAGCGCTGCAGTCTCCCTTTGAGCGGGTGGGACATCTGGGAGGTGCTTTGGTTGGATGGGAGGGGCAACAAATGGGATGGTGTAGCCTCCAGATATTATTTGAAGCACCCAACGATCTGCACTTATAGACTCAAAAGCCACTGGCTCGTGAGCTGTGGGGGGTACCTCTAGGGGAACCGCCTGGGGCTCCTCTAGCAGGGGCTGTCCCTGGGACAAGATGAAGGGAGTCGTAACAGAATCAGAGGGAGTCTGGGTGGAATCCAAGGAAATAGGCTGGGGTCTCTATCCTTGGGAGAGAATCCTCTCCACCACGTCGAATGTCTATGGAGAGCGCACCTCCTTAGCACCAAACAAGGAGGAAGCTCTCCACAGGCCCACCATGAGGATCGGGGCTGAGGCTAGGGTAGCAAGAGCTCCGAAGGAACGGCTCAGATCCGAATCCCTGTCCTCGGCCCAGATAGCTGCTTGGATCAGAGGAAGTCAAGGTAATCGCCGGAGTCGAGGTTAGAGGAACCATCAGCGCCGAACGAATCCCCAGCTCCGAAGATCCTCGGATACATAAACCCCAAAACCACAGGCCGGATTGGGAAGGAGGAATAGGATAAAAGAAGGGCAAGGAAGTCCCCTCTCCGGTGGGAGAGGGGTCTGGCAAGACTCCCATCTGGATTTGGGTCCGAATAAATCTCATCATACTGTCCATATCCATTTCAGAGAGACTCAGTCGAGCACGAGGAAGCAACAGACTCTGATCTAGCTGGACGCTGCGAAGATGTGGATGAAGGCCTCTGTTCTGAAGGCTCAGTTGGCTCTGGGGAGAATCTAGGGGAGTGGAGCCAAGGAGAGACAGGTCTCAACACCTTGGAAGGCGAGCTAGGGAAGGACTCCCGCTCTGGAGACAGTTTATGGGGCCTATCCCCCTTTTCTGTCTCTATTCTTTTTCTTTTCTCTTCTTTTTGCATCCCCTTCAACAGGTCTAGTGGAAGGGTGAGTCCCAGCCTGAGGGTGGGGTGGGCATTAGGTGTGGAAGCAGAGGCAAACTAGTCCAGAGTGGCAGCAGGGAGAAGGCCTGTAGCTACCAGTTTGGCCTTCCTCTCCAAGGCCCTAGGGTTAAAACCTGTGCACACACTGTACTGCATGGATAAATGGGGAACGCCCAAGCAAACTGTGTGACCATCCACCGGTGAAAGCTTATGGCCACACACTGTGCATTTCTTAAATGTAGGCTTAGGCTGATCAGCCATTCTACACACACAGCCACACCTACCAAACCAACACAATAAAACCACGCACACCTATGGGGAAGGGCGGGTCTACACTAAACTACTTCAACTAAATTTTTTTTTTTTTTTTTACCGACAAACAAGCATTTGGGGGAGGAAAGGGAACAAAGAAACTCGCACTACACACAAAAATATGACCAAAATGCACTTACAACCCTAATGTTCAGAGCTACAGAGACCAAGATACTGATGCACGAAGCGGCAAATGAGATCTGAGGAATGGCAGGAGATGGTGATGGGTTATGGGTAATGAGGAGGAGCTTGGAGCAGATGCTTGAAAAGTTGCCGGCTTGGATCCGATATGGACCCGAATACCCACAGGTTGCAGATAAAATTAAGCTTACTTCAGATACCTGGTTCACCATTTCCTGTTTTAGGGACCACTCGTGAGGCATTAGAATTGCTCTGCTCAATTTGTCCGCTATCACTCTAGAATTCCACGGAATATGCACTGCAATCAGAAAACGTTGAGACTGTCCATTGCTATACTCAGCCTCTCAACACAGGGGGTAGGATCTGGTTCCACCTTGCTTGCTAATGTACCACACTACCGACATTGTCTGTCTGTACTGCAGTTGTGCCTGGTGGAAGTGTGTTTTGGAATGGCTGCAATGCCAGAAGCACTGCTCTCTCTAGGACACTGATGTGCAAGTGGTACTCGTGTTCCTGCCAAATTCCTTGGACAGTCTTTTTCAGATAATGTCCCCCACCCTATCTAGGAAGCATCCATGGTCACTTTAGCGACAGGCTAAGGGAGAGCGAATGGTCTTGTCTAGAGTTACCTGCGTGGATTGAAGCAACCAGTGTAAGTCTTTCTTGCAGGAGTCTGTAATGAAGATCTTGTGGGACATGGGTAACTCCTGCATGGATCACTGAGCGAAGAGTAGCCACTGTAGGACTCGTAAGTAGATGTGCTAGAAGTACTAAAGTTATAACAGCCGCCATAGTGACCAATACCTTTAGAACAAACTTTGCCTGCACTTTCTTTTTCAAGAGCAAGATGGACACTTGATGGCGCAGTGTCTGTACCCTGTCGTAAGGCAGTTTTGCTACCACGTCTTCTGTGTTTAAGTCTGCTCCTATAAATGTAATATGCTGTGATGGTAACAAGGCAGATTTTTCAGAATTTTTGGTAATGCCCACTTCCAAGCACAGATGAATGGTAGTGTCTCTTGCTTTGGTTAGTAGATGGTCGGTGGTGGTGGTCAGGAGCCAGCCGTCTTAAGTAGGGAAACACCCGGAATCCTAGACGCCTCAGGTGAGCCGTGACTACTGCCATGCATTTGGTAAACACACTGGGGGCTGTAGTGAGACCAAAGGGCAAGCTCGGAATTGGTAATGACTGGCTCCCAGCTGAAAGTGTAGATATCTCCTGGATCGCCTATTTTTATGGTAGTATGCATTCTGAAGATCGATTGAGCACATCCAATTGTCTTGTCCCAGAAAGGGGAGTATAGACTGCAATGTCACCATTTGGAACTTTGATTTTTTTTTTTTTTTTTTTTTTTACGGACTTGTTCAGCCTGCTGAGATCCAAAATGAGTCTCCAGTCCCCTGTTTCTTTGGAACTAGAGAGAACCTTGAGTAAGTTCAGAATCAGATTTGGTCTGCGGGGACTTCTTGGATGACTTTCTTAGCAACCTTTGTATCTCTAGGGTTGCTTGATCCCTTTAACAGCGTGGAATGTCTGGGACTGATCTTGTTTGTGGGGGTGGGGGAGAGAAGGGTATGTTGTATCCTCTGAATATTGACTGTACCCATTTGTCTTTGTTTAGCCAGGCTTTTGGGGGACAGTGGCAAGACTGCCTCCAGAGATGGACAAGCGGGCCTCCTTTCAGGAGCACTGGAAGGGTCTGCTGCCAGAGAACATCTCTCTTTTGCCCTGATTCTGCAGACCCCCTCTGCCATGAGGTCGGTGCCTTCCATTATTTCCCCCTCTACCCCTGGGGGAAAATTCACCACGTGTGTCTCGCGAAGCTCTTTAGGATTTACGGAACCCCATTTTCTCATCCTTCTGGCCTTTCGGAAAAGGCCTGGTAGGGAGGGAAAAACGTACTCCCTATGGCAGACAGTTTTGCCTTCTTGTTCGCACCTTTTCAGTCTCTAGCTTTTGGACCAAACAAGAACGAGGCGTCAAAAGGGTTGTTAATGAAGACGAAGGGTTCAGGAAACTCGCAAAGGTGCATCCATGAATGCCTCCACAGAGCGATTCCTGTAACAGCTGCCCTACTCGTTCCACTGGCTGCATTAAGAAATGAACCGCATAGAGGAGCTGACTACTGAATTTAAGGTAGCAAGCTGGATGGTCACCTTGACTGGAAACCCTCCAGCTGTAGAACCTTGGAGGGCATCACTTAGCTCCTTTAAGAGATCCCTCTCAAGTCTGGTAAAACGGGTCAAATAGTTCAGTGACCTGAGTAAAGGTAGTTGAGGAGAACGGACACTTCCCATACCTATCCATCATTCAAGATTCCTTATTTAGTGGATGGACAGATGAAGTCTCAGCTAACTTTTTTGGTGGCTGCCGCCACCACCATAGCATCTACTGGGACACCTTTGGTTAAGAAATCTTTGTCGGATGGTGCAGTTATGAATTTTGTGGGCATCCTCGGAACAGGTTCCATGGATTCTGGAGAGCCCCATGCCCTTAAACTAACATTGAGGAGCTGGTCGAAGGGCGGAGACACTCAATAGGTAGAGAACCAAATGCCTCCAGGTATATGGTGTCATCCTCAGAAGGTGTAAGGGTCTTCCAGCCACCTCTCTGCTTCAGGATCTCTAGGATTTCTGAGAAGGCATCCACAGAGGGTCACAGTGAGGACCCTTCCGAATTATCCAAGTCTGTATCTGAAGTGACAGACTCCTCAGGGGAGTCTAGATGTTTCCTCTTGCATGTTCTCTTCTGCGGGACCTCTCCAGAGGGGATCCTCTAGGGAGGTTTCAGAAGAGAGCAACTCACCCAATGAGGCATCCTGGGGCACTGGTTCTCTATGCCTGGGGGGGGGAGCGATGGTAGAGGCACAGACACCAGCACTTTTGGGGGAAGAGTGCTTGGATCAGACAGTGGAACCATCAGGGATAACAGCACACTCA
Organism: Protopterus annectens; assembly: GCF_019279795.1. Taxonomy (NCBI): domain Eukaryota; kingdom Metazoa; phylum Chordata; order Ceratodontiformes; family Protopteridae; genus Protopterus; species Protopterus annectens. The sequence continues at coordinate 911,307,807 of NC_056733.1, forward strand.
AGACCTCGAAGGCGTCACGACCCGGTCCCAAGGGAGCCTCCAAGTTCTGAAGAGCCAGGAGACTTCTCCCATACCAAGGAGGTGGGCTTCGAGGCCGATTGAGGTGTCAAGCTCACCCACTCTGATGCCCCAAAAGGCAGATTCAGATCCGGCAAAGGTTGGATCAGACTCTCCTCCCTGGATCAGACGGGGGAACATCGGCTCTCAGATCCTTAGACAGAAGATGGCACCAAAGAGGTCGGAGCAGAAGTCAGGACCGAAAAACCAGGGGGTAAAGTCAATGGTTCCACCACAAACGCATCCAAGCACTCCAGCTCTGAAACTACTTGGCCCGGAGGAGGAATAGGAGGAGCAGTGGCAGTTGTCTGTTCCAATTCCTTCTGGGCTGGAATTGAAAGAATCTCTAGCCAGAGCAGGAGTCCGAAGCAACCTCCTGACCACCCACTCCATGTCACCATCGAACAGACTCCTGGAGGATCGACAGGACAGGGTCAAGGATTTGATGCTTCCAGCCACCGACTGCAAAATAGGTGACTGTGGAACCAAGTAGATCAGCTCCAAGGTTGGGGACCGGCTCAGTCTATGGCTCCTAGTTGGTTCTGAAGAAACTACCGGAACTGAAGGAATTGTCTTTTCTGCCCCAAAATCCTTTGGGTCCAAAGTGGTGTCTTTAGCTATCTTCTTTACTGGCTCAGAAGTAGGAGCCGAAGATGACGCTCTTAATTGACTTACCGATTTTGGGGAATCAGAAGATTTGGAGGAAGTCTGGTTCCTTTCCAGTGCCTCAAAAAGAGGAATGTTAAGCATTCCCCTAACTATAAGCTTGTTTTTGAGTTCCAGCAGGATCCTCGAACTAAAACTGTGACAAATGGAGCATGAGTCTTGAAGGTGTACTGCACCCAAACAGTAGACAACTAGTGTGCCAGTCGGTTAATGACATTTTTTGTGAAAAGGAATCACACTTTTTGAAGCCGGACTGCTTCACTTCTTTTCCTTCTTTGGACATAATGGTAAGCAACAACAACAAACACTGCCCAGGAAACTAGATTAATAAGGTTAACTATAAAATAAATCAGAACTATCAAAACCATTACACCACACTAGTAAAGAATAACTGTAAATATATATTTTCTACTTTACTTTTTTTTTTGAACAGTCACACAGATAAAAGAAAAAGGCTAGAGAGGTCTCTAGATGAACGTCTCCTCAGAGGAGAGGTCTCTACACAATGAAACCTAGGGGAAGGAAGTACAAAGGGGAGCCCTCTAAATAGCTAAGGAAAGAAAAGGCGAACCTCCTAACTTAAACAGGTTCGTTAAAGATGAAAGTTTTTAGAGAAAACTAGACAGGTAAGGCCTAATGAAAGCAACGGCCAGCCACAAACACAACAAGCAAAAAACTACTAATTCACCACAAGGTGAGACCTAAAACACTAACTACAACAATATGTATCCAAAGATATTATGGAAAAAACAGAATAATATTGAAACACTATTTTCACTTAGCCTGAGCCTAGTGAGAAGCATCCGGTCTAGGCAAACGAGATCTGGGTAATTTTCCCTAAGCATGACGGAATAGGGTATAGCCTCGAGCCAGTCAAAGCCCTCGAGCTTTAGTAATAGGCGGAGTCGGAAAAGATGCTCGGTTCCGAACTCAACCAGCAAGAATGAGGGCAAGATGGGACAACATAACATTTCTTGACTTGCTCAAACATACTCTGAATAATGGTCAAACATACTCTGAATAATGGTCATAGCAGCTAAAAACTGGTTTACTCACTGAAAGCCGGCATGAATGTAACCAGTCCATAGGAGACAAATTTCTTACTATACCTGCCCAACCACTACTTTTTATATTAAGTAGTATTTATTGACATTTGTTTACAGAGACATTCCAACTGGATGCAGGTCCTTTTTCAGCGGATGCCCAGGGAGAAAAGCTCCACATCATGTACATGATAGAGATACAAAGTTGCAGCAATAGTAAACATTACAGGTTGTTGGCCTTAATACAATAACAAGATACTGATTATCAACAGTGTATACAGAAAATGTTGCAAGTTAAGATGGTTTCTTGTCATTTACAACAGTAGTAACAAAGTTGTCAGACAAGATGTTAAAGCATGTAAAGACAACTAGCTATTTCTAACTGTGGTTAGTAGTGGCGGTAGTATAGTTGGGTTAAGAGTCTAGGTGGGGGTGTTAGTCTGGATTATAACAAGGACAAAGCCAGTGCAAATTGAAGAGGAATTTGAGTGAAGTCTTGAAAAGGCTGCTGGAAGGTAGAGTAGTTATACAGGATGGAAGATTGTTCCAAAGTTTAGATATGGTACATGAAAATATGGCTTCTCCTGCTGAGTTTTTGGGTTTGATAACAGATACTGCTGCTGAAACACTACAACCTGCTCTGCCGCCACAATGACTACATCACCGCAATCTGCACTGGTGGTGCTGCAGTAACATTACCAAAATCTGTGCTGTTGCTGTACTACCACAATCTTCACTGATGACGCTACTACAGTAACATTACTATAAATGTGCAGCTGTTGCTGTTATTACATTACCATAATCTGCACTGGAACTGCTACTACAATATTAGTCTGTGCTGTTGCTGTACTAGCACAATCTTCACTGATGACGCTACTACAGTAACATTACTATACATGTGCAGCTGTTTCTGTTATTACATTACCATAATCTGCACTGGAACTGCTACTACAATATTAGTCTGTGGTGCTGCTGTTACTACTGCAATACCACCACCTTTAAGTCCTGTGTTTAGCGCATTGATGGCACTACTGCAATAAACTGTTGGTACTGCTGCGAGAAAAACGATAGTGTAGCTCACTGCTGGAAAACAATTACAATGCTGATGCAGTAACAGCACCATTTTACATTCAATACTATCACTATGCTACTGCAATGACTGCTGTAACATGCTGCTGCACTGAGATTACCAGAATACTTCACCAGTGTAATAACAAGTACAAGACAGGCAACGGCAACATACTACATGGCAGAGATAAAGACTAAACAAATTTTTTTGGAGGGGAGGGCGATGCCAAGTCTGAATGAAGCTACTATACTTTGATTTCCATAAGATCTTTAAGCTTCTATAGTTTTGCATTATTTCTCCTTGAGAAAAGTTTAGAGGATAAACTATACTCCATTAGATATAAAGGATCCTACACAAAAGCATGCCCAAGGGTTGCAATTCTTTGCCCATCATAAGCAGCCACCTTTGTTGACAAGCAGTAGCCAGTGATTACTACTTTAACAGCTGTGCCTGTTACTCCTTTGTCATCAGTACAGATTACAACATAGCAAGCAGTCACCATAAGCAGGACCAACTATTAGTGATTCAGCCCAATGCACATTGTTTGCCTGCTAGCCAGACGATGAGAACGCTGCTGATTATCCATCACCAGACAACTGACCACAGTGGCCAAGTAGTGGGTCAGTTGCACTGCTGAGATGTAATTTTACAGACAGAAAATTAAACTGAATTCTAACATGCCAATGCAGGAGGCTGAGACTGACTGTATCCTAGTCACTATAAAAACAACCAGGTTGTGCCCTGAAAAACGTTCATAAAATGAATAAAACGGAATTAAACAAACAGCCATTCAGGAGCCATAAAAAGAAGTTATGTACTTACCATAACGTTCCATGTTTGTAGTCCATCTCACCTACATTCTTGCTGGATGGGTTCAGAGCAGATATTCGGCTCCGACTTGGCCGATACTAAAGCTTGAGAGCTTTTACTGGCTGGAGGCTAACCCCTAATCCTATGGTGCCTCACAGCAATTCCCCAGATCTTGTTTGCAAGAAAGCAATAAGTACCTAATAGTTATGAAACTATATATATAACTGTGTACATACATTGTGTAACATTATCCATGCCAGGTGGACAACAGCTACAACCCGGTCAGACAGCATAAATATAGTCCACCAGATCCTCCAGGGAGCAGGAGGGAGGGACGCAAGAATGTAGGCGAGATGGATTACAAACATGGAACGTTATGGTAAGTACAAAACTTCTTTATGTTATGTAGTCCTATCTCGCCGTAATTCTTGCTGTATGGGACAGCGTCCCTAGCACCTTTATTCCGGGTGGCTCAAGCGAAGAGGCTCAGCACAGTGGACTCTAAGAATGACATGTTCCAGGAGGCCAAATCCAATATGTAATGAGTGACAAAGGTATGTGGTCTTGCCCAAGTAGCTGCTGCACAAATGGTATCAATTGGGAGCCTAGATCTAAAGGCACATGAAGCTGATACTGCCCTCGTAGAGTGGCCTTTAGCTTTTTGTTGGGTAACTGTTTCCCAGCAGTCTGATAAGTAAAGAATATACAATCTGAAAGTCATTCTGAAAGGGTAACCTTAGAAACAGGCAAGCCTTTATTTTTTGTCCGAAAAGGAAAATTGATCTGATTTTCTAAATTCTTTAGTCCTGTGTAGGTAAAACCTGTGAATTCTGTGGATGTCCAACAGGTGTAGCCTGTATTCAGATTTATTAGAATGATTTGAAAAAAGCACTGGTAGCTAAACAGTAGTGTTAAGATTATGTTCTGAACATACCTTGGGAAGAAAGGAAGGGTTGGTCTTAAGTGAGACTCTATCCTTGTGGAAAACAATGTAAGGAAGTTGAATAGTAAGAGCTTGCAATTCTGAGACTCTCCTAGCAGAGGTTATGGCTACTAAGAATAGTGTTTTTCAAGATAATTTCAGATCCGATGAAGAAGAGGGCTCAAAGGGGGAAGAAATTAAGGATGTGAGAACTAAGTTTAGGTCCCAGGGTTCTGGTGGCTGATTGGAGGCCTGAGAAGAACTCCCTTCAAAAAGGTTTTGCACAAAGAGTGGGACATAATGGGATTTCCCATGTAGCCAAAACGGTAATTAGAGATGGCAGCTAACTGAACTCTAACTGCAGCAGCCTCAGTTTCTTCATGAAAGATGGACGCAAGGAAGGATAACAGATTCTATAGGAGCTGCATACGGATCTAAACTTTGGTTTACAGCCCAAATAAAGAAAGTACAGTTGTGTACACTTAGCATAAATGTAGATGTTAGAGTGTGTATTCACTGTTGCAGTCATTACATTTGGGTAATCTGCTGGCAGGTTGCCCTCAGTCGGCCTGAAAAACAAAGTCTTGGGTCCTGTGTCAGTTGCTGTCTCCTCTTCCATGACGTCGGGTCATCAGGGGTATAAAAACATGCAGCAGACGCCATTTTATTCATTTTTTTTGCCTCAGATGTCAGGTGCCCCCCAAATGGGGAGCAAAATTTTATATATATATATATATATATATATATATATATATATATATATATATATATATACATACACATATATATATATATATATATATATATATATATACACACACACACACACATATATATATATATATATATATATATACACACACACATATATATATATATATATATATATATATACACATACATATGGTGGAATGATACCTGATCCCCTTGGGCACAGGTTTACCATGGTGCAAGTAGCAGAAACGAATGCAGTGGCTTATCCACTTAGAAATCGTCTGCTTTGATATAGCCTTCCCCTACGACCCTGCAGCAAATGCCACCAGTAGTTGCTCAGACTTCTAGAGATTTGGTCCTGTTTAAGTAGAATCTTAGTTGTCTGTGTACGTCCAATGAATGCAGAATTCGCTCCCCCTTGTTCTGCGGATTTGGGTAAAAAGTTGGCAGGTGAATTGTCTGGTTAAGAGCCACACTGGATACCACTTTAGGCATAAAAAAATTGGTCCTGAGGGACACCTTGTCTGGGTAAAAAATAATAAAAGGCTTCACAGCCATGAAAGCCTGTAGTTCTGAAACCCTTCCTGCTGAAGTGACTGCCATGAGAAAAGCTGTTTTCCAACATAGAAATTTTATATCCGCAGTAGCTGCTGCTTCAAAAGGAGGCAGGGTGACTTTTTCCAGCACAAAATTGAGGTCCCATGCAGGAACTGGTGATCTTCTGGGAGGCCTTACATTTTTGGCCTCTAAGATAATGTTTAGGCAGAGGATGAGAAAAGAGGGAAGGCTCTGTGTTGTAATGAGCCAAGATGGCAGAGGCATGGATTTTTATTGAAGAAAAAGACAGGCTCTTGTCAAGCATCTCAGTCAAACATTGTAAAATCTGAGGAATATTGGGCTTTGCTGCGTCTGTTCCTTGTGCTTGGTTCCAAGCACATAATCTCTTCCATTTATCAGCATAAGATTTTCTGGCTTCCAAAATGACACCCATCACAGATTTACTGAGAGGAGTTGTTTGAATAATTAAGTGATCAGCCATGCTGCAAGGTTCAGAGTTTGGAACTGAGTGTGCAGAATTTGATTGTTCTGCTGAGACAGGAGATGAGGTATTGGAGGCAAGTATCAAGGGGGAAGTTGAGACATATTCCTTAGAAGTGGGCACCAGTGTTGGCGAGGCCAGTCCGGAGCAACTAGGATCATTCTTGGTTTTTCCTGTCTGACTTTTAGTAAGACCATGGAGAAAAGAGGCAGAGGGGGAAAGGCATAGACTGATAGGTTTTTCCAGCTGAAGGATAGGGCATCCACTTTCCATGCTTTTTTGTGATGAGTTCTTGTGCAGAATTTGTCCAACTGATAAATTTGTGGAGAGGCAAATAGATCAATGTCTGGGCTCCCCCATTTCTGTGTTAACATGCTGAAGATTTGTGGGTCCAGTTTCCATTCATGTGGGTCCATAAGATTTCTGCTTAGGTCGTCTGCCAGAGTATTTTGTTTTCCTGGCAGGAATTGAGCTTGAAGATGCATTTGGTAAGTCAAAGCTGTGTTCCACAATGCCATGGCTAGTCTGCAAAGGGGGTAGGAATATGCACCCCCCTGCTTTCTTAAGTACCACATAACTGTGGTGTTGTCAGTCTTTATCAGTAGTTGTCCTGGATAAAGTAAGTCCCTGAAGGCTGTCAGAGCATTCTGAACAGTCAGCATCACTTTCTGGTTGATATGCAGATGCATTTGTTTTGGGCTCCATTTGCCCTGAATGCATCTCCCTGCCAGGTGGGCCCCCCAAGCATAGTCTGATGCGTCTGTAGTTAGGGTTTGGGTGGCAGGGCGTAGAGTGAATGACGGACCCTTGTTTTGGTGACATGTCTCTGCCCACCAAAGAAACTCCTGTTGTAGGCAGGGAATAAGAGGAATCATTGTTTCCAGACTGTGACAATGTTGGCTCAATAAACTTTTTAGGTACCATTAAAGTTTCCTCATACGCAGTCTCGCATATGGAATTAGTAGAATGCGGGATGCCATGAACTCCAAAGCATGCAGAATTTATCTTGCAGATAACTAGGTTTTTGTTGCCATTTGTTTGAAATATATAGTCAGATGCCTTTGTTTGTCAGGCGTAAGGTAAGCCATCTGGGCAGTTGCATTCAAGCTTGCACCCAGGAATTTAATTTGAGAGGGTACCAGCTGGGATTTCTTTTCGTTTGTGTACCCTAGGCATGATAGAAGCCTTTTTGCAAACGCCAGATGTTTAAGAGTGTCCTTGTCCTCTGCTTGAATAAGACAGTCGTCCAGATAAGGATAAATTTGTATGCCTCTGTCTGCAGAATGCAATTACTGGTGCCAGAAACTTCGTAAAGACCCTGGGCACAGTAGATAAGCCAAAGTACAGTGCAGAGAATTGGTAATGCAAAAAACCTGCCTTGAAGCAGAAGTATCTTCTGCAGGATTCCCTTATTGGGATATGCAGGTATGCCTCTTAAGTCTAGAGTCACTAACCAAGCATTCCTGCCCAGCATAGGCAGTAGCTGTTGCAAAGTCAGCATTTTGGAATGTCCAGGTAAGTGTTCAAAAATCGATAAGTCCAGTATTGGACGCCAAGAATTCTTTTCTGGGCACCAGGAAAAGTCTTGAATAACAACCCACTTTTTCTTTTTCTGGTACTGGCTGAATAGGCCCCATATCCATGAGGGACAAAACTTGTTCCTGAGCCTCTGCCCACTGATTTTGTGACAGATCTGGCCATCCGTTTGGAACTGGCAAAGTATGGAAATGAAATCTGTACCCCTGGGATACTATGTTCAATACCCACTTGTCTTGGGTAATTGACTGCCAATTTTGAGCATGAAGTGCTAGTTTTCCCCCCACGGGGGCTGCCAAAAGATAAGTGCTTGGTGATGGTAGAGGTAAGTCATTGAGACTGCTTACTAAACGGTGGTGCTTTGTTTCCTCCAGATTTGGAGGTGGAGGCACCCCATTGCTTTGACCTGTAAGAACCCTGTGATTGGTATCTGGAGCCTTTTGAGTGCCTGGATTTGCCTTGGGTGGCTCTGTTGGACAGAGGAAATGACCAAGTTTTAGTAGGCCAGTGCCTACTAAACCTGGGTGGCTGCACTTTCAAGAAATCTTTTACAGTTTGCATAGATTTAGCTTTATCTTCCATTTTCTTTAAAACCTCTTCTGGCTTATTACCAGAGTATCATGCTGCAAGGGAACATTCAACAATTTAGCTTTAACATGATCAGGCAGATTTTGCTCCTTGAGCCAGGCATGTCTTCTAATCACAGATCCACTAACTGTGGACCTGCAAGGGACCTCCAAGGAATCAAAACCACATTGCAAAGTATGCTTTCCAACTTGTTCTGCTGAATGCAATAAATCCTGTAACTCTATTTTCCATACAATCAGAAATCAACATTTTCTGTTTCAGTAAGCCCATAACATGCTGTTGATATTTAAGCATATGAAACTGGCAGTTTATGGCTCTGAATGCCAAGGTAGCAGACATATAAACCTTCTTTCCCCATCTATCCAGCACCCTGGAATCTCTATCGGAGGGGGTATGATTTTTGGCTGTAGAGGCCTTTACACCCATGGGACCCTGAGAAATAGTCTCTTGAT